>NW_015151325.1:299427-302058 GCF_000732505.1 Cyprinodon variegatus
ATAAAGTATTCATATTTTCAAAATTTCTTGACATATGTATGTCGACACATGTTTCAGCGTACTTCAGCGTGCTCATAACTTCTCCAACGTATGCCGGCGTTTTTGACAGGTTTTTCGTACATCAGGCATACGCCCGTCTAAATCGTCAAGGTGTGACAGGAGCTTTAGTAAACCTCTTTCTGTCAAGAAACGGGACAGATGACCCAGTATTCAAGGTGAGACAGTCAGTAGGAAAGTTTAAAATGTTTATTAAATGAAAACAAACTAAACTAAAGTGGAGCTACTAGGATCTGCGGCTCGATGCTGCATGAGGGGGGGGCGGGGCACCGCCCAATCACAGACACTCTGTAGGAGAAACACAGGTAAGTGACTAAGATCATCTGACAGAAGATGATGATCTCAATGAGTCACTTACCTGGTTCAACAGTCCAGTCCATCACCCTTGAAGGGGGTGTGATCCAGCCGATGGGCTGACCGCTGACGCTGCATGCGTCACCCGCAATGTGCTGCAGCTCCAGAGGACTTGCAGGAAGCCGATCCTGGTCAGGAATTCAGAACAGACAGGAACAGAAAGAGCAGACAGGCTTCCTAGAGCTCCCAGGCAGGTTCAGCGTCCAAACAGAGTCCAGAAGCGTGATGAGACGGTCACGCACAGGAGCAGACCGGATCAGGTGCAGACGGGCAGGCTCAGTGGTAGAGGGTAGCCGAAACAGGACGTGGAACCACAACTTGAGCAGAACCTTTAAACTGGTCTCCACCTTGGAGCCAGGCTTGCTGGAATAAAAACTGATCCTCCCCGCACAGAGAGCCAAAAACCCAGAGGACTCAGCAGGGGAGGAACAGTGATCGATCAACAGACAAGACAGACACAAAACCTTCTTTCAACTGAATTGAACATCTAATGATCTGGCCCTGATAGCTGGAACTGATTCCAATATAAGGGAAACTGGCAGGTGGATGAGATGAGAGATAATTAGGAGCTGGACAGAGTGAAGCAGGTGAAAGGCAGGAGCAATTAAGGCCAGCTACCACAGCAGATCATGACACTTTCTGCGAGTCCAAGAACCACAATTAGCAAAACAGGCTCCCGGTATGACGCTAGCATTGTGCATAACAGTTAACACNCACAGCAGATCATGACACTTTCTGCGAGTCCAAGAACCACAATTAGCAAAACAGGCTCCCGGTATGACGCTAGCATTGTGCATAACAGTTAACACCATGTCTCCTATTGAGTCTTACTTTTCCTTGAGGTCATCTATCTCATTCTTTGTCTTACTTTTATTCTCCAGAGGCTAATTTATACTATTTGTTATTATTGCAGACTTGGGTACCCTCATTAAATCAGGGTACCCTAACATTTCTAATCCTTTTTACTATTAATTATATCTAATATTTAAATAGAAATTATAATGTTAACGTTCGGGACATGTCTACACATTTTAAGATGATACAATCTCACACATTCTTTAAATCTGCAGAATAGTTAAAGTAGGCAAGCGTATAATTTTATCAAGCATATTTTTAGTGTTTAGTTATCAAACCTTTTGGACATGTGATGATTTGGCTGAACAGTTGGGTTTCTGAAGGCAACCATTTAAAATTTAACTCTGCCATTTATGTCGATTGTCATCCTATATCCTATATTATTATGTTGATTTCTTAAGAAAATTGCTTCAATGATTACTCCCCCTTTTTAACAATACCTCATGGGAATAAATCTATACCATTGAAAAGTCTTCATTTTCTTATGTACGGGGGGAGTGTTTTTTTTTTCTTTTAAGGAAAACACATTTTTAGGCTGAGGGGAAAAATGCCAAATCCTGTCTGTCGATGCCAAACAGCTTATTTCCACCATGACTGTAGGTTGAACATCAAAGCTTGGTGCCTTGGAGTGAAGATAAGAGGCTACCAGTGCTTCCTGATATCATCTCCATATTGCTCTGCAGTGGGATTTCCTCCAATAAAAACAGGCTTGTTTTTTCAGTGAGGGAGATTCCACGCTACACCATCACAATGCCTCAGAAAAAAGCTGTTCAGAATTGGTTTAGAGGAATTACACAGTCAATATATCAGCAATTTCCCCATAAATAAACTTGCTTCTCTGCATTCAAATAATTTTGCTGACAAATCTGTCACCATAGAAAGGGAAATAAATGGGGTTTCCAACCGCATCAGATTTATTCCTGAGAAGCAGTGTTACAGTAAAGAGCACATTTCCCACATGATTTCCTTATCTATTAATGCAGCAGTGGAACACTTAAATCTATTTTTTATTCTCCTGTTTTATCCCTTATTGTCCATCCCAGAGGAACATTTTACTTCTCAAAGCTTGCTCTTCTAAAGCTCATGAGACACATTGGAATTTCTCATCTCAGCCTCATTTTAGTTTCTATTTTGTCTCGAATGTTTCTCCTAAAATTCTCTACGAGAAATTCTATTTTATTCATTCCGTAAAAGTAAAAAAATAATCCACTGGACTTGGTTTCCAAGGTTTCAAGACATTTCGCTTCCCTTCCAGGAAGCTTTCTAAATTCAACATGTCAATTCTATTCAGTTTATTTCTATAGCTCCAATTCACATCATGTCATCTCAGGTCACTTTCCAGTTCACCAGATCATCCAGTCAGAT
>NW_015151325.1:305344-307554 GCF_000732505.1 Cyprinodon variegatus
TGTACTTCTCCATGGATGTCAAAACTAAAAAAAAATTGTACATTTCACAGGAATGATGCTTATCAGATAATCTCATCCTTACTGTTGGGCAAACTGTCATGATTTTATCTAGAGCTCAGACCCACATGCAGTGAAACCAATTCAGAGAGACACAGATGAAAAGTTTAACAGGTTTGTTGAATAGTAAGGCTCGGTGCGGAGTAGCTCAAAACTCAGCTCGACCGGAACTGGAAGGTGAAGGGAAGACAAAACGATTAGTTCAGGGTCAGTGGAAAATTTAATTCGTGGATATGGAGAAGAGGCTCTGGTGGTTGACTCACGTTTCCAGAGAAGTTGTAGGATCTTTGACTCCAATCTGTGTGCTGTTTTCCAGTGTTATTCTGATTCGGATGAGGGTGGAACAGGGTTTACCCAGAACTCGGATGGTTGTTGGTGAACGGAGAAACTGACTGCCACTCAGCTTTCCTGCGGTACTTCAAACGGGTCGTAGTGGAGATGATTCCCTAGTAGTGGAGAGTAATTTCAACGTCTTCTTCAATAAAGAAGGATCCAAACCTCCTGTTTGAATCCCCAGCTCGGCTTGAGGCTCATTTGATTCCTTCAGGGAGAGAAGGTCCGAAAAGATCCAGTTTGCAGGAAGACTTCCTGCCGAGAGGCAAAGACAAAAACAAAGTTAAAACTCAGGTAGACAAGAACTCAGTCTTACTCAGCAAAACTCAGCTTGGCTAGAGTACCCAAAACTGGCAAACACTCTGGCATCGAGGTAGTGGCAGTCAGCAGCTTAAGAGCACTCCGTTAACGAGGTAACCGTCACCAGGTGTGTGAGGAGGCGAACCAGAAACAGGCGCCTCCTGCTGGTGGAAGGGAGAACAACACAAAAAGACAAAAACACAGACTGGAGTCGTGACACAAACAGGTCTGAAGCAATAAGGAAACTAAAGATTAATTAAAATTTCCAAGTAAAACCAAAACTAAGTAAAATAAGCTCTGCCATTTAAGTCAACNGATCGGCGTAACCGGGTGTCATTACCACCAGCGTGAATAACAATCTTACTGTATTTAACCTTATCCTTAGCCAGTAGTTTCAGGTAGGATTTGATGTCGCCCGTTCTGGCCCCCGGCAAACATTTGACTATGGTCCCTGGTGTCTCTAATGCCACGTTTAAGACGTCTCCTAGTCGTCTCCCATCCAACCTGGTGATAAACAGCTTGTTTTTATATTTAAAAAGCGTTCAGACTCTTATAAACATTATGTCCTGTTAATTTTCTAATTCTTATTTTTTTTATTACTTTTTTTGTCTGCCATCCATCCCTTATCCATATGTCCACCATAGATGAATGAGCAATGACTTCATGACCAATGACATAATCCTGCTGATAATGATGGAGCACAGTGATTTCCAGAATGCAGGTTTGGGTGTTGTTTTCACACTTATTTCCTAAAAATATTTGTGAACCAACCAAACCCCCACATGGCCATGTGGCAGCGGCAGCTCTCACCAGCCAGCAGGACAGCAGCGAAAATCACATAAATTGGTGAGAAGTGGCAGGAAGAACATTTGGCCTCTAAACTCCAAAGATACAGGCTTGATGGGATCAGATGTCATCTGTGTGATGGAAGCAGATCCAAAAAAAACAAAAACAGCCTAATATTCATAGAGACCAAATGATATAATCTAAATGTTGTGGTGCCGGGCACTTCAATACTTTTTCAGTCCATACTTGATGAATCACAGCTGTTTATGCTGCAAAAGGAGGATCTACTTAATATAGTGAGAGCCATCCAACTTTCTGTGCTCTTGGACCATCCAAAAATACCTGGTTAAATTTTTACTCTTCTGATTTTGAACTGAAATTGTGGAAATAGAGAAACAAGTAAAAGGAAAGATTGGGAGCAAGACGTATATTGGGGGAAATGTTTTGAAATGCATTTTACATTTTTGCAATCACAAAATCTGGAATATTCTCATTAAAGTACTTAAAAAGACAGATTTCTCAGCATGGGTTATTGAGATACATCAAAATACAGATTAGATTGGAAACTTTAGTTCAAAAAAGAACAGGAAGTTTGGTTACTTGAGATTTGATAAGGATGCTGGAAGTCCTATCAGAGACTAGATTGAGTTGCATGAGGTTAGGCAAACAATGAAAAAAATACCCTGAGCTAATATTTGCATTTCATATATACTTCTCCATAGATGTCAAAACTT
>NW_015151325.1:309574-318190 GCF_000732505.1 Cyprinodon variegatus
GTTGGGCAAACAGGTCTGAAGCAATAAGGAAACTAAAGATTAATTAAAATTCCAAATAAAACCAAAACTAAGTAAAATAAGCTCTGCCATTTAAGTCAACGATAGATTCTGTTCATTTGTCAGGCAATTAAACCATATTTCTGATTTTGATTCACCAGCTTCTATGATGTTATAACAGTTAATAGTTGCCTTACTTACAGTAGAGAGGCGTCATAAATTGCATTGAGTTTATAGAAGATTTTAGAGGTTAATAGTTTGTCAAACAGGTGCCTTGGTTTCAGCTAATTTCTTGAATTTTTCAAGAATTTAAACCGAAGATTTTGCTACCTGGGAGTGAAACTTCTGCACTTTTCAGATATTCAACATGTAGACTGTTACAAGACTTCCCACCTTCCTTTCTGCATCTGTTGCATATGATTGCCGAGTCTGCAGAAAGACTTTCTGCATGCAGTTTTTATCTTCTTGCTGCAAGGCAACAGTGCTGCCCACTGCAACACCACACAGCCTTGATACATGTATATGGAACTCTATTGAAAATGTTTTGGGGATTTAACTCGTATAGAATGGAGAAAGACCTTCTGCATGGAGTTTGTATGTTCTCCCTGAGCATGCGAGAGTTCTCTCTGGGTACACCGGCTTCCTCCCACAGTTCAAAAACATGACTGTTAGGTTAATTGACTTCTCTAAATTCTCCTTAGGTGTGAGTGTGTCACGGTGGGGTGGATGTTTGAAGAGGACCCAAATGCAGAGGCAAGCTGAGGTGGTTTCTTGCAAGATTGAATTAACCAGGGCAACAGAAGCAAAAATACAAAAACATAAATCCACAAAATCCATAAATACTGAAAACCAAGAATACTCTCAACAAGGGGGCAAAAAATGACAACAAACCAACAAAGAGTGACTGAACAGGAGGAGAATAAAGAGGTGAGAGAAACAAAGACCAGGCTAATTAGCAGATTGGGAGCAGGTGTGAACAGAGGCAAGAAGGGATCTAGGGAAAAGGAGACTGACACAGGAGGGCAAACGGGAAAAATCTAGGAGCTCAAATACAATAAAAATAACTAGAACACAAACATTGAAATAAGACCAATGAAAACTTAGAGATAAAACTTGAACAGAACCAAAACCATGACAGAGAGTGTGTGTGCATGGTTGTGTGTCTCTGTGTTAAACTGTGACAGACTGGCGACCTGTCCAGGCCGTACCCCGCCCGCCTCTCACCCATAGACTGCCAGAATAAGCAGGAGAGGATGAATGGATACAAGTATCAAGCTGAACCTCATGGCAATGGTCAAAACTGTCTGCTTGTGAAAGCAAAGCTGCTGTCGATCATCTCTGGGAAATATATTCCCAGAGGTTTATTGAGTCTACTATCTGTGATATATGGAGGCAGTATAAGGTTTATAGGACATCAGGCGATGTGTTCTACTGAGTTAGTTTTAGTGAGAATGCACGCAGCAGCAATCTGGATCAACTGCAGCTGTCTGATTGATTTTTTTAGGCAGACCTGTTAAGGCACCGTTGGACTAATTCTACTGAAAATAAACGTTTGGACCATTTATATACGATCATATTTAAACATTAGCCCTTTAATGCTGGAGTTTTTCTTCATGTCATAGAAGAATCATCTTTTTACTGTCTTTATGTGCTTCTGGAGGTTCAGGTCTGGGTCCATCACTGCTCCCAGATTTGGAATCTAATTAGGAGTTTCTAGAGCTAACAGCTGAAGATGAGTTTGATCGTCCAAAGATTAATATGTCGATTACTACAGGAACAGATTATATATAATAGGTATAAGATGAATAAAATGTGTGAAGTTTGAGTTGTTTAAAATGCATAAAAGCAGCTGAGACTGAGGCATTGATTCCTCGAGGTTTATTTAAACAACCTTTCAACCTAGATAGACTCACTGGGAGACAAGGAGCAATTAGGAGTTTTATTGACATGAAATAATATGAATATTTTTGATGCTCAGACACAGACAGAAGGCATAGAGCTGAACAATGCACGGCACTATTACTGATAGCTTGGACAGATTTATAAGAATTAAGATGTTCTCTAACCAGGACCTGGACACTGGTGGTGGACTGGAAGATGAAGCAGGATAGGAGCAGCATTAAGGAGGAGATAGACCATGGGGGTGAAGGATGGGTGGGTGGATAGAGATGGTTAGACACAGGAACTTGACCCTGATGAAGCAACTTATGAAGACATTAGGATGCTACTGGCTGTTGATGAGGAATGGAGATCAGAAGAAGATTGGCAGAGGTAGATCTGAATGACATGGCTGTCTGGATGTGCATGTAAGACCTGGACTATGGAAAATATGCTATGGCTCTGTCTGCTTCGATCTCCTTAAACCCCACTCAGCGTTGCCTCTAACCGATCCGTCCACGATCTGTCCTGCGCTGCTCCATCAGCTCATTTGCACACCCAGATATACATCCGGGTCGCCCTCGATTTTATTTTGTTATTAAGACCTAAATAACTTTTCCCCCCCACCACAAATAATAAGCGTACTAAGATAAAATATGTTAAAGGTCAATAATGTATTTCCTAAGACAATAAATGCCTTAAAATCCTTTCTGTTTTATCACTCGTCCGTTTTCGATCTGCACAGGAAATGGGATCCTACACAACTTCCGGGAGATAACTTTTTCAGCTTTGGATTTAAACATAAATCTAGTCCTTTGAATTTTATGTTTTCCGTTCGTTTTAATATTATGCTATATAATGCGTAATCTAAAGAAAGAAACAACTAAAATGCAGATACACATGATTTAATCAGATTTTGCCGGATTGCTCTGAGCGTGTCCTATGATGACGTCAGAGAAGCTGTTTAATGTAAAAAATGTAAAAAGCATCAAAAGTGTCTCACAAAAGTCACAAAACATTTTTTAAAGATTTAAAGAGTTAAGGATAGAAATAAATAATTTTAGTACCTTAATTACATTGTTTATGGACCCAGATGGCCGCTCACACTGAGCCTGGTTCTGCTGGAGGTTTCTTCCTGTTCAAAGGGAGTTTTTCCTCTCCACTGTCGCTACAAGCATGCTTAGTGTGAGGGATTGCTGAAGAGTCAATGAGTCGATGCAATCAGCTGGTTTTCCTTAGATAGAAAACTTTGAATCAATCTAACTGGATGATCTGGTTGAACTGGAAAGTGACCTGAGATGACATGATGTGAATTGGAGCTATAGAAATAAACTGAATTAAAATAATGTTATGTTTATAATGTATAAAAGCACATGCAGTAGTTTTATTATCAAACTTGAATAAATATAGGTCTAAATATATATTTTTGTGGAAAGTCAAAGCAACCAATCTACAAATGAACTGAAAGATTCTAAAAACCAGTCTTCATTATTTTAGTTCAATCTAACCACATTAGAGACATTGTGGTGCATCCAAAGACCCATTCAACACTCAGTTTATTATAAACTGTACTAATGAAAAAAAAGAAAACATTATATAGTATTTATGATCTATTTTTTAAATAAAAACACAGTTTTATTCTCCAGAAAAAGAAGTTATATATACTGTACATCCAGAATGTTACATGGATGCGTGATAAATGTGATACATGCTGCATGATAAATGTCATCGGAAAAGATAAGAGGACTCAAATGTGATTCAACACTGTGGTTTTAAACCAGCGCTCATCTAATATACCCCAAGGAGCAATTAGGGCTCGATCCGAATACTGCAAATTGTAGCTGCTTGCTCCTTCACGTTTCATGGGGGGAGCGGTGAAAACTCTCTGATGGTTAGGAAAGGACCTCTGCTCTGCTAAATCCAGAACTTCTATCATTAATTGAAAATATTGATGTTATTCAAACTGGGAATTCATCCTTCTGGGGAAAAAGGCAGAAGTTACTCAAAAGTAATGAACCATTTAAGCTCTTTAATATACAAATCCAAACATATAATGCTGAATACATTTGCATGTGCCTCACATGTCGCACATAAACATTTCTGCGAAGGGGGCTTTCATGCAAAGGACTGTGGGTTTCCTTCCTTCCTTCCTATTTAGGTCCAGATAGGAGCCTCATGCTAAAGGAACCATGATATGAAGCATTCAGGCTCCTTTCCTGCCTTCTTCTCTCTGTTCATGCAGCTCGTATGGCAGCTGCTGACACACCTTTGACCAATTTTATCAATTTCAAATGAGCCTAGAATTGAAGCTGGAATACTTTAAACGAGAAGCAGGAGAGAAAAGATGCCCAGCATGAGGTACGAAGCTGATGAGACAGGAGGATGACTTCAGGGTGGGGAACCGCCTGAGGAAAGACATGAGATTAGGACAAAAAATAAACAGCTAAGTTAGACAAAAACTGGATACAAAACTGTAGACCACTTTACCAGTGAACCATGAAAATAAATAAGCCACCAGATTTTTAAAACATTGGGATATAAAGATTCTGTCAGGGCCCAGAATTCAAGGAAAAAGAGATGAGGTGGATTTCCCAAAAGCGTTTATTAAAAACGAGATATCTGCAGAGACATCTAAGGCAGGAATGTCTGCACAGGGGAAACTAAGTTTAGTGACTGCGTAACTCTGACGGAGGATGATTATGAACGTGTGAGTCACAAACCTGGACTTAAAGTTAAAATAGAAACACATACTTATAGTTTCTCATTTGATAACATGTCCAAAATTAAATACATCACAAGTGAAAAATGTCCAGTATTTTGTTGTTTATAGAATAAAATAATCCACTAAGATAACAGACAAACCAAATGATGTCAGTTTAGTCAGGAAGGAGTCATTTTACATAGCGAGTCAATATTTATTCACCTTTTTGATTGAGTTTTTATTCTTTAATGAGGACGAATACGAAGCAATCAGAGTGTTCGTGGTTTTATTAATGCTCGCTGGTTTAATCAGCGCTGATAAATGTTCTTTCATCTTATGCAGAGACACTGGAAGTTCTTTATCTGTCGGAACATTTTCCAGATGCTGCTGAGTTATAATTAGTTTAAACTAGAGTCTAACCTTTAGTTTGAAGAGGGGATCTGTAATGGTTTCTGCACTGATTCTGGCCTGATCACTCAGTCCGTTCACCTGCTCTGGTCCTCCCGTCCGCAATCAGCTCTGACGGGAGTCACCTGTTTCCAGCAGTTTATAATCTCATCAGATCAGTCCTCTGTGCCAGATTATCTCGAGCCAACCCGCTACGAACAGTCCAGCATCTAAAAGTGTAACTGATTGTCTACCTGTTTATGACCTGATCTGCCTCCTGATACCGAGCCTGCCTGACCCTGTCTGATTCTGCCTGCCTGATTACCCTCCCTGCTCTGCCTCTGGATCCCCGGATCTCTGAGTCATTCTGATCGCTCTGCCTGCTCCCCTCTCTCTGGAAAGCTCCACTCAACTGCCTGCCTCCCCGTCCTGGATCAAAAAACTGTTAAACCTCCCTCAATCTGCCCGCCTGTCTACCTGCAGCCTGTTCGCCCACACAGATTCAGCCCCGCTATCAGAGTAACCCTCTCAATATACCAATCAAATGTCACTAACCTGTCTTGGTTTATTTGGATCCAGTCTCTGTCTCATTACAGGATCACAGGATTGGGATTGGTTCTGTGGTTGCTGGGTACGGTTGGGTTGGCAGAGAGCTGCTGTGATTGGATGAGAAGGCTGGCGGTCAGTGTTGGAGCCCTGTGGGCTGTGCTGGTGGTTCTGGATAGCAGGCATCCCTCGGTACCCCGATTGCAGTGAGCGGTCCAAGAACCGGGTCCTTTCTGCTGTCTGGATGGGAAACATTGACTGTTATCCATCACGGTTGTTGTTGTTCTGGAGCCTGGACCGTAATGAAATGGAAATCCGTCTGGAGCTGCAGCTATAATACACTGTGCAAATAGCTAGGGTTCGTTGTTCTATGAAATAAAATATTTCATAAACAAATAAACAATGCTTTGAATCAGCTTTATTGCCATAAGTAACTTTAATAAAAATATACAACATAGAAAACAAGTCATTGATACTTTGGTACATTGAATCCAACGGATGCTGTGAGAGAACGAACACTGACGTCACAGCTGGAGATCGCCAGAGGCGCCTGGCATACGGTAAAATTCTCTCCATTTTTATTACTTGGAGCATTTTTAGCTCAATTTAGACCAGCCATATAGAGAAAAGAAGGATAATCTACCATCACACCTAATAAAACTGCTCTAGATGCACCGTTTCTATTTGACCTTTAAAGTTCAGCTGGTTCCCAGAGGAAGGAGTGGATTCCAGCCGAATGGCTGCCAACATGACGCGGCAAACACTGAGTTCCAGATGCTGAAGCCTTGAAGACTGCAGATCTGGATCACCAGCGGACGTTCCCAATCTCAGCCAAAAGTTCAGAGATATGAAGAGGTATCGAAGGGAAACCCAGGTCAGGAAGCAGATCCAGGTTCAGTCCACTGGCAGAATCCAGCAGGAGTCCAAAGACAGTTCAGGCAAACAGATCAGAACAGGGACAGGCAGGCTCAGAGGTCCAAAGGCAGTCAGAACACAATCAGGTACGCTAGTGAACTATCACCAAAAACCCGTGAGAATAATCTGGCCCTGAAGACACTGGCTTGTGAATAATCTTTCCTGATGACTGGAAGCAGGCAGGTTAAAATGGATCAGACAGAAACAGGAGCGTTTAATGGTAGAGAGTCAGAAACCAGAACCAGAAATCAGAAACCCTGCGGTAACGCTGGACACACTCTCTCCACTNAGAGAACGAACACTGACGTCACAGCTGGAGATCGCCAGAGGCGCCTGGCATACGGTAAAATTCTCTCCATTTTTATTACTTGGAGCATTTTTAGCTCAATTTAGACCAGCCATATAGAGAAAAGAAGGATAATCTACCATCACACCTAATAAAACTGCTCTAGATGCACCGTTTCTATTTGACCTTTAAAGTTCAGCTGGTTCCCAGAGGAAGGAGTGGATTCCAGCCGAATGGCTGCCAACATGACGCGGCAAACACTGAGTTCCAGATGCTGAAGCCTTGAAGACTGCAGATCTGGATCACCAGCGGACGTTCCCAATCTCAGCCAAAAGTTCAGAGATATGAAGAGGTATCGAAGGGAAACCCAGGTCAGGAAGCAGATCCAGGTTCAGTCCACTGGCAGAATCCAGCAGGAGTCCAAAGACAGTTCAGGCAAACAGATCAGAACAGGGACAGGCAGGCTCAGAGGTCCAAAGGCAGTCAGAACACAATCAGGTACGCTAGTGAACTATCACCAAAAACCCGTGAGAATAATCTGGCCCTGAAGACACTGGCTTGTGAATAATCTTTCCTGATGACTGGAAGCAGGCAGGTTAAAATGGATCAGACAGAAACAGGAGCGTTTAATGGTAGAGAGTCAGAAACCAGAACCAGAAATCAGAAACCCTGCGGTAACGCTGGACACACTCTCTCCACTCGCTCAAAAGAAATAATCTGGCTCTGATGACTGGTAGCAGACAGCTTAAATAGAGGCAGGAACAGGTGGATGAAATAAGCAATAATGAGAAAGCGTGCAGAGTTAGACGGGTGAATGAAATGAGTAATTAAGCATCAGCACCAAGATCAGGACAGATTTAACATTTTAGGATTTTTATTTTCTCTAAATTCCAAATGATGTTGAGTTTAGCAAGACGCTTGTTGGTAGATTTATGGTGGATTTCTAACTAAAATAAACACAAAGACAACAATGTGTGGTTAAATGGATGAATATCTTTTATATGATAGCTTAGTTTTTGTGTGAAAGAATTAATAGTTTATGTAGAGATTTTAGGTTTTTTTTTTTTAAATGCTTAAAGAAATTTTATCGGCTGTGAAGAACTGAAATATAAAGATTATTATTTTATTATTTAATAAAAGTCAGGGCAAGGTTACAGTGGTCATCTAATCCTTCTGCTCACAGGTTCATTGATTGTCTGGTTTCAGCAGGCAGGCACAAAATGCTTTTAGAAAAAACATCCTCAAAAAGAAAAGTCTCAGAAATCTTTTTTTGTCTTCTGAAGCATAGTACGAAACTTTCATCTGGTATCACTACTGAGAGATCGCAGCTGTGTCAGAACTCCAGGGGTTTTTGACCTTTACTTGTTTCTCGAACAGAGGGACATAATCGAAAACCGTCCTTGGAGATGTAAAAATGGGCGGAAAAAAGTTTCATCCTTCCTGTGGGAAGCAGGTGGAATATTTCCCCTGTGTGGAAAAACTCCTGCAGGATTACTGAGCGCTGGAACAGGTGCAGCCCTTAGAGTTTGGATGAAAAATGAATGTGGTGCTTTTTGACGTATTTTTAGGCATTATATAAATCTTAAAATGGTGTTAAACATTGGACATTGTTAAGGTGTCAAAGGGAACTAGCTCCCATTTGGGAACTTTTTGCTTACTGTCATAACTATTTGTTTTTTTTAGATTGTTTAAGAAATCAAAGTAGCACAAAATGCCGCATTCAAATGATATTTTCTTGTGGTAGTAAAAAGGTTAAAGAAAACAACCTGGGAAAAGAGATCTCCCGGGCATCCACTGTGCGATATTTTCCATCACTGCACGCAGATACAGCTCACACTGTACGACCAAACTGCAGGGTTTAAAAAATCACAGCTCACAATGTTTGTTCAAAACACTGTGCGACCCG
>NW_015151325.1:323242-324849 GCF_000732505.1 Cyprinodon variegatus
TTGACCATTTTCAGAGCTACAAATGGAGCTACTGTCATGATTGCAGTCCCGGTAGCTTCTCAGATTACTCGCTTTATTCACCTGCCATTCCCTCCCTGCTCTCTGATTATCAGTAACCTTATTCACCTGCTCCCTCTGCTATATATATGGTTCAGCCCAGCTATCGGGGCCAGATCATTACTTGTCTATTCTTTGTTTGTTTCATGAGAGGTAAGTTCCTGCTTCATGTTCTGAGTCTTGGAGGCCAGTGGATTGAGAGGGTTTGCTGTTTGTCTCCTGTATCCTGGTCATGTCCCGGGTCTTCTCCGCTGAGCCCTCAGGGTTTGGGCTCGGAACGCGGGGGAAGTCAGTTTTAATTCCTGTAAGCCTGGCTCCAAGCTGGAGACCAGTTTAAAGTTCTGCATTTATCCAGGTACCATGTCTTGTCTATGTCCCTCTCTGGCACTGGGCCTGCCTGTCTCCATCTGAGCAAGGCTGTCTGAACTCGCTGTTGGACTCATAGAACTTTGAAACTGAGTGAACACTGAGGATTCCTGGAACCCTGGATCTGTCTGGATCAGAACCCCTGGTTAGGCTACGGACTCTTGGATCTCAGAACTGTCCGGTTCTGAGCTGTTTCTCTGACCTGGATCGGTCTCCTGCCTGCTCAATGGGGTTGCTGCATTGGGGACACTTTGGACGGCTCTGAGCCACGTCTTGTTTGGCAGTCTGTCTGCTGGATCCTGCCTTCCTCAGAGAGGATGGACTAAACTGTTAAAGCAGAGTACCAGTGATGGGCTGCACCCCGCCCTCCTGCAACTGGTGCGGTCCGCTTATCCTTAGCAGCACGTTTCTGTTCTGTTTTATTATTTTTCTGTCTTTAAGACGTTTTGAAACTTCCCATTTTCTGACTCGCCTTGAATGCTGGTCCATCTGTCCGGTTTTATGACAGCTACATATGGAGGTCAGAAAGAGAAGGTACATTTTCTTTTTCATGTTTCAAACACTCAACTCCCTTGGTGGGCATCCCGTTAATGCCCTAACTGATTGTCTGGCCCCATGTGCTGATGATTGTCTCCCTATAGGGGTTCTGCAGCACTTCTCACCTGCAGCTTTTCTCCAGTTACTGTTTCCGTTTTGTTCAATTTTTACTTGCAGTGTTTTCTCTGTGCTTGCATTTTGTCTGTGAGCATTATTAATGTATTTGCAGGGTGTTTCCACATCCCTGCTCTCTTATTTTCTGTGACTGCTGGATTTTTCTACTATGCATGAGTTTTGTGAATGTGTGTTAGTCTCATATTTGTGTTTGCTAGTCTAAATATTCTGTTTGCAAGTCTCTATTTTCTGTGATTGCAGCGTTTCTTCTTTATATCTTTTTTCCTTCGTATGTGTTGTTGGTGTTTGTGTGCTAGTCTCAAATATGTGTATTTGTCAGTCTTGGACTTTTTTGTTAACACTATATTCATGAATTTAAAACCATCAGTTGCCATAAACTAACAATATGCTGCATATTTGTATAGCTGTAACACAGCAAAGAAGTCTGACAGCAATCGGAAATAATCAACTTAATCATTACTCTATTGATGTAGTAATATTATCCATTACTAGTCAAAGCGATATTTGGCTGT
>NW_015151325.1:325323-335110 GCF_000732505.1 Cyprinodon variegatus
TGTCTCATTGTAGAGTCTGGTCGCAGCAGGGATGAATGACCTGCAGTAGCGCTCCTTTTTCCAAACAGGCTGTAAAAGTCTTTGACTAAAGGAGCTGCTCAGCTCCTCTCCAGTCTGCTGCAGAGGGTGGAAGGTGGCGTCCATGATGGATGGAAGCTTGGACAGCTCCCTCCTCTCAGCCACTTCCTCCACTGAGTCCAGAGTGCAGCCTAGGACAGAAACGGCCTTCCTCACCAGCTATTTCAGTGTCTTTCTGTCCCGCTCTGCGCTGCCAGGAGCCCAGCAGACGACAGCGTAGAGGAGGGCTGATGCCACCACAGAGTCAGAAAAGGCTTGAAGCAGGAGCTGCTCACTCTGAAGGACCTCAGCCTCCTCAGGAGGTGGAGGGAGGATCTGGCCCTTCTTAGACAGGGCGTCGCTGTTATGAGTCCAGTCCAGTTGTAATTTGTAATAAAATTAGATTTTATTACAAGTAAATTGCTTCACTTATGTACTCAATTGTATGAACTATTGTTGAGGATCATTGATTTCTCTGTTAATATTCATGTCTGACCGACTGTGCCTCCTTTACTGCAGAGAAGATGCTGTTCATGTACTGTTTTTTTCTGCTTTTTGATGTAATTTTGGTGTTATTTAATCATTGAAATGATGAATGATGTTACATAAAGCACAACCTACAGATTGAAACAAACAGTTTTGAATTTCAAAGGAATGCACTATGATTTACCTCCATTGCCAATGGGAAAAAGTGACATTTTGTGCTCCTGCAGCTCTTAAGCTTGTGTTTCTGTTTACAGGCTCCATAAGATTAATCACCAGTTATCGATCCAAGGCACATCACTGAGTTGGATGATGGCCTTGAGTGACCCTTCTTCTCTCTCTTCTCCTCTGAAATCGATTCTTACAAATAGAAAAATTAAATCCCAAACTGAAACTTTATACTTTATCTTCCTTTCTTTGATATTTTTGATTGAGTTAATTTGTCCTGAATGTGTATTTTTACATGTATTGGACATTTTTTTTTAAGTTAAGATGGATTTTAACATTTTGTTGTACATCAAATATTAAAAAGTTGTCTTTTTACAGATTATCTTACAATTTAACATTTAAAAAAGTTTTTTTTTTTTTACAAACAAGTCTAGAAACACAAACCTAATCTGTCTTTGAATAACAGAGCTGAATATAACTGCTGTGTTTTAGGAGCTGCGTTTTTATGGTGATTTAAAACCTTTGAACCTCATCAGTATATTTATGATTTACTATAACGACTCTATTCAGACATGATTTAATCGTTTTTCTCTTCATGTTGTGTGGGCCGCGTCTTTACCTCTTTTATAGATACAGAGGCTGCATGTTGTGAAGTTCAGGCTCATTCAGTGAGGATGGAGAATATGAACATTACTTTTAAGCCCTGTCATAGATTCTCAGTTGGATTAAGGTCTGAACTTTGACTAGACCCTGCTAACATGTGATAATGCTGCATCTCTTTCTACCTTCTCTAGGTTTATAATTAGGGGCCCTCCTTAGACTTTTCTGTCTCTAATATGTTTTCTTCCAGATGTTCGCTGCATCCATCTAATATCCTCATCACTGTTCAGCTTTCCTGTCCCTACTAAAAAGCACAGGAACAAAAACCTCACAGCAGGATGCTTTTTTGCCCTCTGTAAAATTATGTAATACTTTTATTTTTCTATAGTTATGCTGCTATAGGCTTAGACTGCTGGAGGACAGAAGGACCCCTTTTTCATCATTCTGCCTTTTGTATCTCTGCTTCTGTCTCCTTGAACCCCAGTGGGCCTCAACAGACGGCCGCTCACACTGAGCCTGGTTCTGCTGGAGGTTTCTTCCTGTCATGATTTTCTTAAGAGATCTGACCCACAAGCAGTAAACCACTCAGATCAGTGAACCAGGGTAAAAGTTTGAACAGATTTATTGATTAAACCAGCAGGGTTGGATTCAGGAAACACAGTGAACTGGTGAACCGGAACGAGAAGAGGGAAGGGAAGTATCAGTGGTTAGTTCAGGATTCGTGGGAACTTTGAACGATGACTAGGAGAGACAGAGAAAACGGGACTCACGATAGTGGAGAAAACTTTTCTCCCAGAATCCAGTCGGTGTGGGTTTTTCTAGAGGTTGTGACTCGTTGGAGGGCGGACAGGTATAGACTTGGTTAGACCCAGAGGAGCTATTGAGCAGACTCACTTGGGAATCCAGGAGGACTTGAACAGAACTTGTGGAGGTGTATCCCCTGCTCAGTGTGAGACTCAAACAATCCTTCCAAGGGGAGAAGGCCAAACATCCAGCTTGCAGGAAGGCTCCCTGCTGAAAAGGCAAAGACAAAAACTAGGTTAGGCTTATCGAAAAAACAAAGACTAAGTTAGACTCAGCAAAACTCAGCTTGGCTAGAGTACCCAAAACTGGCTAACACTCTGGCACTGAGGTAGTGGCAGTCCATGGCTCAAATAGTCCTCAGTGATGAGTCAACCAGCCGCAGGTGTGTGAGAGGACAAACGAGAACAGTGCGCTACCTGGTGGTGGAGGGAGAAAAAGACACAAGAACACAACGAACACAAACCAGATTCCTAACACTTCCTGTTAAAAGTGAGATTTTCCTCTCCACTGTCGCTACAAGCATGCTTAGTGTGAGGGATTGCTGAAGAGTCAATGAGTCGATGCAATCAGCTGGTTTTCCTTTGATAGAAAACTTTGAATCAATCTGACTGGATGATCTGGTGAACTGGAAAGTGACCTGAGATGACATGATGTGAATTGGAGCTATAGAAATAAACTGAATAGAACTGCATCAAAGTAGCTCCTTCCAAAAGACTGCCATGCCGCTGACATCAACTTATTTTGGCTTTCTCGCTATCATGCCTTTTATCCTGCTACTTTTCCTTAAAGGCTCTGGTAATGCAGGGTAAATGTTCATCCTTTATATTCAGATGAGCTCATCAGAGCCGTGGATCACTGTAGCTCCCCCAGAGTTACCACACGGCTATTGGCTGCTGTCCTCTATCGTTTGCTTGTCTGGTTTGTCATTTCAGTGGAAAATCATTTCCTGATAGATTTTCAGGTGTGCTATTAAACCAAACTAAGCATTAAATGTATCCTGTCATCAAAGAACAGATGGATTTATTTCAGGCAACTTTTTACAGATTTATATTATTTAGAAAGTCAGGGAAATCTGATGCTACACCATTTATATCCAACAATACATTTTAGCTGCTTTTGATAGTGTCTCCTCATGCTGCTGCCTTCCTTACCAACCTGGACAACTTCTTGCAATCCAACTGCTAAAGCTATGTTTATCAACGTTTTTACTTCCTCTTAAAAAAGAGAGGAATAGTAAAAATTGTGGCATGACAGTTAGATTACAGAGTAAGATGGATGTGCTTTTAGTGTCCATGCACTGTATTTACTTATCAATCTGTCAGATAAGGAAGTTACCTGGAAGCAGCTTAAAGACATTACATACACCATGTCATAAAATGCATTGAAAGGCTGTTTATTTAATGCTTTTTTTGTTTTTAAAGTGTCACTTTTCTAACTGTTTTAGGCATCAATGTTGTAAAAAATGATCTTTTTATAGTGGCTGACATGGCAACAAATCGTAAATAAGTGAGTTATTTCCATAAATATAACATGTCTGGGATAAGAAAAAATTGGTCTGTGAACAAAAACCGTGAACGCGTGAACGTGTTTTCTGGCATTTTTTCCATGAATTAGCATACATGATTCTCATACTAGGGTCACTTGGAGAAAAACAATTTATATTTGCAAATGGTTAAAAATTGTTCTAAAAGTTTGTAAAACAAAGTTAAAATAAGAAATGTGATGTTTAGTGGAGGTTTTTGAGGACCAAAATGCAGAGGTGAGTTTTGTAGATTTAATTACAAGGCAACAGAGATAAAAATACAAAATACTGAGAAGGGAGAAGACGGAGCAACAAAACAATAAAGGAACCAGCAAACAGTGACTGAACATGAGGTTTATAAATGGGAGACTGAACAAAGACCAGGCTAATCTACAGATTGGGAGCAGGTGTGGAAAGAGGAGTCTAGAAGGGAGCGAGGGAAAAGGAGACTGACACAAGAGGGCAGCAGAGGGAAAAAAAAGAAATACCTAAGAACTCAATTATAATAAAAAAATAACTAGAATAACACAAAATGGAAATAAAACCGTGCATGACAAATCTGTAGGAATGCAGCAGACTTTGCATTCAACTTCCAAGAGGTTCTCAATATTTTTAGTTTATTTATAAATCAGAAAAAAAATCTGCCTTACAACATTTTTTTCAAAGTTTTTTAATGAGAAAATCATAGTTAAATTTGAACTTTATGTTTTTACGGAAATGATTAATAAAAAAAATAATAGATAAAAAAAAAAAAATGTATTTCCCCCAAGTGATCCTAGAAGTCTATTGCCTGACGATGTGACTTCAGGTAACACCTTATTTCTTCCTTAGGTCAACCAACCACTAAACTTTCATTCTAACTATTGCAGCATTAATGAGAATAATTGACTTTTGCAAATTAAAAGCTGAAATCCTGAGACAATCAAAGGAAAACCAGAGTTTCTCTGTGTGATGCACGCAGACTATCACTGCTACCTGAAATTTAGACTGAATATTTTTCTCATTAGCTGTAGCCTTGATATTTTTTTTATGTCCATGTAAATCAAATTTCTGGATGATTTTAAATCCTCCTTCTTCAGTATTATAATAATTTCTTGTTTTATTGTATTCCTAGTTTATGTTTTTTTTAAGGTTTTCTAAGACTTTGTATAAATGCATCTTAGTCAGGGATGTCAGTGAGAGTTAATGTGACGGCGCTGCTGACTCTCCCCTCATGTCTTCTCCTAATTGGAGCAAAGTCTCTGAGCCGATATCTTTAAAGGGGAGAGACAGTTTTCCATTTAGCAATCAGACGCTTTAAAGTCAGGACTCACTTCCAACCAAGGCAGACACGCCATCAACGGACGCATACTGGTCACCTGGAGCCTGTCACACGGTTCATTGAAAAAAAAAACCTCTTCAGTTTTTCATTGTTTATATTTTTGAATGTTGGTAAAAACCTAAAATTAAGTTTTGTCTCATAAAATATTGACTCATAAAAGATAAAAGACATTCCTTATAGTTCTACCATTAAACTGCTGCAGAACAAACCGTCATTATTTCAACTGTTGGACTAAGAGGACCTACTTTAAGTATTAGTTTCATAAAAATTTATGTTCAATTAGATTTTGTTTCCTCTGCTAAAGCTGTTATTTTGCAATCATAATATTTAGTTTAATTTTATTCAACTCTTTGAAATACCAGAATTTCCACAAAAGTTTATATTTTTGTATGTTTTAAATGAATAAAAAAATGTCATCACTCTGTTCTTTTTATCAAATGCTCCTTTACTCTTCATTAAATTATTTATTGGATGTTTTTTTTTTTTGTTTTTTTACCTTTAGTTAATTTAAATAAATCCCTTTAAATGGGTGCTAATCATTCCTGACTACACTTTCTAGTTATTCTACACACCTTTGCATCTGAATTACCAGTTTAATTTACTAAATTATAGGATTGCTGACTGTTTCTGAGATTTTTGTTTAGAAACTTGAAAGAGCTGCATCTTTTTTTAGTATTCTGTTGGCTTATTTATATTCTATATTATGAATAGTTTAATATGTAATAATTATGGATTAACACTGTAGTGTTAACTGTATTAGTAGCTCCTGATAAGCTCCTCATAATCTCAGGATTACTGCACAGTTCTCCTACATGTAATTTCTCGTACACAAAGGAAAATAAATGAACCAGCTCCTTTATTTCAGATGTGACGGTAATAGTTCAAAATAAAAAATAAATCGATTTTCTAACTGACAAACGTATTAAAGTGATCATAGAGTTTTTGTTCTTTCACATGGGGTCAAAAATCACTTCCTGATAAATACTATAAAAAAATTCAGTGGTAAATAGAATAAATCATAGAAAAGATCACATCTGAAATGCTTTTTCTTTACCTCACATAGTTTTAGTACCTGAATAATAAAAAAAGGAGAGAGCCTTGAAGAAGGATGTAAAAAAATAAAAGAGCAATAAAAGGCTTTGCTCATCGATTCCACAGCAATAAAATTCACCTCGAGCAATCACATGCTAACATTTACAGTTTTATTAGCACTTGGTTCCAATGAAATCAACCTTTCCACCACTACTGTTTTCCTCTGGTTGCAACCCGAAGGTTTTGTCATTTAATTGGAGTTATTTTTCGGTCACATGAGGTTATTTGGTAATTTGATGTGAGGGTTGGAGCAGCCAATCCACAGATGTTTTGCTCAGATAATCAGGATGATTATAGAAGTAATCTGAGAAAACATTTATCTCTGCTTTCCAAGCTATTTTTTTGCTCAAACTAAATGCATATGATCGATCTGCATTTTCACAGTTTCTTTTATTCCTCCAAAACAGAACAGCAATATGTCAAAGTGACTTGACAGGCTGTAATTTTAGTAATGGTGCATACAGTGTGTATCACCATGTAGCCGCCGGCTCATCTTGATTGCTCCATGAGCCGTATGTTTGCCAGTGAACCAGCCAGACTGGTTCAGAGGAGTTTTAATATACCGCTGCTATAAGGGAAGGTTTTAATTATGGAAGCAATATTGTTGCAAAATTATTTGCACATGTGTGGAGATTCGTGCGTCTGTATCTCGATTTGAAAATGTGTGAATAAATCTAGAAATGTATGAGGAGATTTGTGTGTCTGCACAACAATCTACAAATATGTAAAACTACAGGGCAGCAAATGGAGATATTACACATACAAATCCTTCGTACGCATTTGCAGATCTCAGACGGCAGAAGTGTAGCGAAAATCAAGTGTTTAAAGAGAGCCAACCGAGAAAACGCTTGAATGGAACCAATGATTTGCCTTTATTTCTGGGTCTTGCAGCAAAAAAACTTCAGACTGTCTCTGTGTTTGCTTACAGACTGATCTGCATAGATCTTGGGGCACATTTGCAGATCTTAGTTCAAATTTGTAGATCTTAATACAGATTTTTCTATATTTTTACACATTTGCAAACCAGATTACCCAAACATGTAGTTTTACACATTTGCAGATTGTTGTACAGACACACATCTCCCACATTTCTAGATTTATTTACACATTTTCAAATCTACATACAGACACACAACTCTCCACACACAGGTGCAAATAATTTTGCAACAATATTGCTGCCATATTTAATTCTGTATATGAGATTATCTGTGTTGGGGGAATTAAAGGTTTGAATGTTTCATTGTTTAAAATAATCTATCACTAAATTTCTTGTCAAGCGTCTAAAAAAAAAGGCAAATCATCCACTTTAATCACAGTTTCCTTTTCAGCCTGAATAATTCTCTCATCAAACCATAAGTTTGCACATTGCTTTTATCATATATCAGCCATGATCGCTATAGTGACTGCTGTAGAGGATTTACAGTCTGACTTCCTGCTGCTGCTTTCCTCTGCACTTGTCTCGGTCCTGCTGAGTCTTTGTTGCAAGAATAAACTGAGAACTTTACAGCAGAAGAAGAAGTGAATGTTAGTTCACGTGGAAATCGATTGGGGGATTCAGGCACGCTATCGCTGCTAGCAGCAGGTGAATCAATCAATCAAAATGGTGAGCTCCATAATTCAGGGAGTTACAGATTCAGCTGATAATCCTGCTTTACGGTGAGTCCCCAGCTCCACATCACATGGGGTCACATGATACATGAGGCTCTCTGCCTGAAGGGTTCTGAATCGTTACAAACTGTGGAGGCGCTTTGGTCGTATTGACCGCTGAGTGATGAGTGTCTGTCACTAATAAACGCAGCTTTTCCACAGACACTGCCTGGGTTGTGCTGAGGCTGCACTCTGGACGCCTCGCATGTTTTTATTGAAGGCTTCATAACAAAGCAGCTCTTTAACAAACAGAATAATTTCTCTGTTTAGCGACTCCTTGAGAGATTAAAAATGCACCCTTAAATCAACAAAGTATTTATTTTAATAGTATAGTACCTCACTAATAACAAGCAAACTAAATTTTTAGTTTATTCAAAATGTTTATTTCAAAAGAAACTCCAATTTCTAGAATATATCAATGCAGAATTCAGGTTACATGAAGCTGAAGCATAAAGCCCAAACATTCAGCTTCTCAGTGGTGCAGAGGGTAGCACTGCTGTATTGGAGCAAGAAAGTTCTGGGTTCAATTCCCGGCCCGGGGTCTTTCTGCATGTCCAAAAACATGACTGTTAGGTTAATTGGCTTCTCTAAAATGTGTGTGTGCGAGAATGGCCTGGCGACCTGTCTAGGGTGTATGTAGACAGCTGGAACAAGGTGTGATGNTAATTGGCTTCTCTAAAATGTGTGTGCGTGAGAATGGCCTGGCGACCTGTCTAGGGTGTATGTAGACAGCTGGAACAAGGTGTGATGGAGATGAAAAAAAAATGTATGGAAGCATAAATTCAACCTGGAAGACTGATCAGCCTCACCTGCATCGCCTACTGGAGTGCAACCTCCAATCCTCAGCCAATTATCTTTGGGACAGCATCCTTCCTGGAGCCAATCGACTTCCATGGTCTCCTTCAGGCGTCGATCCTCCTACTCACCAGCCGTCTCTCTACCGACCCTTCTCCTCCCTTAGAGGAGAGTCTCAGAACAGGATCTGTCCCAGTCATCCAGAACTTATTCCACCATCAGTGGAAGATTAATCCTCTCTATCCTAAATCATCAATTCAGATCAATTTACTCTTCTACTTACAGGCCAGGCTCATTGGAAAATAAGAATAAAATAAAACAGGAATTAGCACTTCTGTTTTTTTTTTTTTGCGGTTAAAAATGTACGTTTAATGCAATATTTCATCTCTAAAATGTTTCATCTGGCTGGAAGTGATATTAATGATAGGCCCAGCTTGAGTCCTAACATAAGATCAGTCCTAACATAAGATCAGAGCTTAAATTAATACGATGGTAAGAAGTTATCCCACCTTAAGAAACTGGAAGTTCATCAGTGAACATAAATTGTCCAAATGTCAGGGGGAAATAACACTTTGGTATTTATTAAGAAAGGTTTGATGGCTGTAAACGTATCCTGCAGCATTTTATTTCTGAATAAAATGGATATGAAAACACATCATTGTTTTTTTCTTCATATGAGCTCATCCTTTTAAACGGTTTTACATTCTTTAGTGATTCCTGCCTCGTTTCCACAAAGCAAAAAAGTCACCAGTTGATTTAATTTTCCAGGGATACGTATAATTATGGCCTCAAATTTAATTCCCCAAGTTGCACACTGAACACATCAGCTACTTCCCATAAATAAACTGATCTTTAATAACTTGAACCAGTGGCTGCAGCAGGGTCCCCATGTACCGATCCTGTTGGTTCCCACTGCAGCTCTCCACAATCTGATTTCTAACCCTGTGCCTCACGTCTTCCCCTCCTCTCCCTCTGACTGTTTCTCTTTGATTTCCATGTATAACCTCATTTAAAGTACAGCAGTGTGTGCATCTGTGCTAATCTCATTCTCAGAGTTGGAAGGAGCCAGCTGAGAAGTTTTTCCTTTAAAGTTTTTTTTGACTCGACCTCAGAACAGTGTGAGGTTTCCCCTCTTGGACCTGAACTTTGACTCCTTCTACAATAAGAAGATAATAATGAAGAATGGAGGTAGTTTTTTTTTTTTTTTTTTAGAAAGTTTCTCTGGTTTCAGAAGGAAGAAAAAGTTTCTGGTTGTATTGTGACTTTTTTCATTTTTACAGGAAAAGCTCAGTCAGCAG
>NW_015151325.1:339206-340515 GCF_000732505.1 Cyprinodon variegatus
GATCATTCGATTTCATCCTGGACACTACAGAAAATGGGCTAAAAGTGTTAAAAACCGAACTTCTCCTTTAAAGTCAAATACTGTATTTTTTTACTCCACTACATTTCCATCAAGCTGCAAGTCACTCGCTCGTTTTGGCTAAACTGAGCTTTGTGAATTTCAACATGGCAGACAGATAGCAGCCCATAGGACTGGATTTGGACGCCACTGTTCCAGAGATTTACATGACGTTCAACAAATGTGAGAAACTCAGGGCAGATATTCATTTTTATAAATTGTATTAAGGCGTTAGATTTTGCCATGTGGCCAAGTTGTTCAGTAGGATCCCAGATCAGAGTTTTAGTTTCTTTGTGGTCATAAATTCAGTCTTAAATCTCTATTCCACAGAGAAAGTGTGAGGAGAATCAAGACCCTCCTGTTTTTTTTATATGTATATATATATATTTGGTTGTTGTTTTAAAAATAAATAATAACCCCTCACCTTTGTTCCAACTAAGAGTCCCAGCCTCAAGTGAAGGAACTCAGCAGATGCCTTTGGGGGAAGCAGTGTGATGGATGTCCAGATGTGGAACTGGTTTTCAGTAATGAAGCTGCTGCTCTCGTTTCTCCGGTGAAGAAAAAGCTGAGCCTTATGCCAGTCTGTCTATGATGTGATATTCTGCTGTGGTCAGGAAAAATAGATCACTAGCGACACAAAGAAATCGCTGGCTTTAGGAATAAGGTGAGGAGCTCCAACATATGGATGCTGTCACTGGCCTGGGAGCATCTTAGAGTTTTCCTCCAGTGGCCGACCTAGTGTAGAGCAATAGCTTCCTTGGTTTGATCTTCTGTCAGTGATAATGAAATTAACTATTCTGCCTCGGATTTGCAGCTGCAGTGTGACACAGTGGTCATTCCAGAAAAAAGTTTAAAAAAGTTAAAAATCAAACTACTGGACTTTGTTTTTGTCATCAGCCCCGTAGCTGATCTAATTACTCACTTCATTCACCTGCTGGTCCTCCTGGTTCTTCTGCTTTATATACGGTTCAGCCCAGCTATCAGGGCCAGATCATTATTCTTATTTGTCCTGTTTGGATCAGAACCTCTGGTCAGGCCACGGATTCCTGGATCTAAGAACTGTTTCCCTGACCTGGATCAGTCGCCTGCCTGCTCACTGCTCACTTTCATATCATGGATGCTCTGGACGGCCCTGCGTCGCATCTTGTTAGCAGTCCATCGGTTGGATCCTGCCTCAGCATAGATGGACTAAGGCCCCGTCCACACGAAGTCAAAACGAACACGAAACGCTGATATTTTCCAAAACGTTTGT
>NW_015151325.1:342540-343924 GCF_000732505.1 Cyprinodon variegatus
GCTTTAAAATTGGGCATAAATCAAAAATATCTGCATCATACCTGCGACAAGCTAACTGTGACACACTGCTGCGGGACGATAACCAGCCCTTAAGACTCTCTAGATCACGAGCTGGACCTTCTATACCTGAAACTTTTCTTCTTTTAGATTATGCTATTAGGCTAGCGAGGCTGCTGTCTAATGAGAGTCAAGTTGAAAGAGGAGTAGACAACTAAAGACTCTCAGAAGGTCAAAGTTAATAGCAACTATTTATCATTACTTGTTAATTACCATCATTGTATTTCTGTTTGGGTGTACATTGTATTTAACTAGATTTTGACAGAAACTTAAATTGGATGTTACTAAGTGTAAAATCTGCTGCTAATTTATTGCAGAGCTCTACCACCGTTTTTCATATCATTGTATTGCTAAGCAACAGATACTAACCAAATGGAAGTCCAGTTATCTGCAAACACTTCAGAGAAATATGAAACAAAGTGATTATATTGCCCTGGGAAAAAAAAGGTTTTGGGGAATTATCAGATGCACATAAATTAATCACAAAGAGCATTACTTGCTTTGTTTTTCTTTAAGAAAGTCTTTTTTCTCCGGGTACAGTTATATGCAATCCTCATTTCACAACAGTTAGGCAGTACTGGTGAGGACCCGTCAAGAGATCAACTGAAATCAGTCCATCAGTCTAATTAACAGACTGGAAATCCTATTAGAAAAATGGGATACTGTAGATCTTCCTGAAATCAGTGTGTCAGCGGTGATTGCATCCAAAGTAGAATAGTGTGCAGCCATAAGTAATTTGCATCAAAATAGCCTTGTGTGGAAGAAAATTACTGCAAAGATCCCTGTCAAAAGAAGAAAATGTTCCAATATGAAAAAAGGAGTAAGAAATACAGCTTTTGGCAGAATCTAGGAAATACTAAGACCATCCAATACGATATCCTCTACAGAAAACAAGGTGGTTGTGGGTCTATCTGAATTCCCATTAAGAAACATTTAGATTTTAGACTAAAATCTGAAGAATTGCAAAAATGACATGTCTGTAAAAGTAACAAAGGCTGATCTAGCAGACATTTAAAATGGCCCTTCCCAGCTGAATGGCAGACCACTTCCCTGCAACTCCCAGCAATATCCCCTCCAACCTCCAGCCACTGCAGTGACACCCTCTTGCATTTTTTTCCCCTCTGACTCCACCCTTTCACTGAATTACAGGGTCTGACCAGGAGAAGAAGCTTCTCTTTAGATCTTAATGTCCACAAATCCTGACAGGAAGAATATCTTAGTATAAAGATTGATCTTTAAAAAGGAATTGTAGGGGACCAGCCAAGGACCAGCCAAGGACCAGCTAAGGACCAGCCAAGGACCAGCTAAGGACCAGCCAAGCACCAGC
>NW_015151325.1:345202-350596 GCF_000732505.1 Cyprinodon variegatus
CCAGCCAAGGACCAAGCAAGGACCAGATAAGGACCCATCAAGCAAAGTAGGGAAATTTTGAAGGGCTACTACTGTAGGTGGTGCAGGGGGTGAAAAGCAAAGACAGATTTAAAGCTTTTCTTCCTTTAGGATCCTCTGCTTTGTTGTTTGGGACATCTACAAATAAAATAGCAAGTACACGGCCACTAGTTTTTACACAGTACAGCTGTGTGAATGCCAGAGGTCAGGTAGGATTCCTTCTCATTAAAAAAAAAAATGGGCAGATGTATATTTCTGAGTCATGCAATGAATAAAGAGTGGGAAAGACCTCTCCTAATCCAAGATCCTCCAGTGGTTTTTTTTTTCTGAGAATAAGAATTTAAAAGGCATTCAGAAAGTACAGCATGACCAGCTGTTGGCATAGCTTGACATGAATTTTAATTATGGCCAATTAAAAAGCTGATGAATCAACATGAAATTCAACCAGTCATCTAACAGACAGATCCATTGAAGGGTTCCCTGCACCGAATGAGCCTAGGGCATCAAAAGCTGAGAAATGTTACTGTCTTTATGAAATTTAGCAGATTCTTTAGGCTTGGAACCACAAATGGTGCACGGACAAAAGTAAAATCCCTTAAAGAGTTTAGAAAACTCTTGTGAGTTATTGTGCAGTCCATGACAGTAATATGACATATTATACACATCCAACACAATAAAATGAATGCATTAATTTAGCATAATAATACAGATGTGCCAAAAGTGCTACATTGATGACGTACATGTAATATACATGTATTGATGACATTGTTATGGTAATTACATCTTACAAATAATTTCAAGATTTTACATCGAAACTCAAATAAAAGTACATGTCTTTTAATGTTATAGTATTTTTCTATTTGCAGATTGTGCATGAATGATGCCATATACGTGCCTGCTGTGTCTGTGCTTTAGCCTTTAAATCTGATATAGATTTACAATAGAGCTAAATTAATTAACCATTTTAATAACTCTACAGATCTTCAGTTTCTACACTTGCAGAATAACAGGCAACATCAAATTCATATTTTGCTTTTTGCTCATAGTTACAACATGAATCTGGTCATTTGCATTTACTTTCCGTCAATATAACATGTAATTCTATTCAGTTTATTTCTATAGCTCCCATTTATAACACGTCATCTCAAGACACTTTCCAGTTCACCAGATCATCCAGTCAGATTGATTCAAAGTTTTCTATCTAAGGAAAACCAGCTGATTGCATCGACTCATTGACTCTTCAGCAATCCCTCACACTAAGCATGCTTGTAGCGACAGTGGAGAGGAAAAACTCCCTTTGAACAGGAAGAAACCTCCAGCAGAACCAGGCTCAGTGTGAGCGGCCATCTGCTGAGGCCCACTGGGGTGCAATATATTTCAGCACCTGACTTTTTTCAAATAAGAAATATTCCAAATGCTACAAAGATGACAGCATCATCCACTTAATAAAGAATGACTACATTGACATTTCACAGTGAATTACTTTCTATTTACTTTTCTAACGTATAGGAAATACTAAGACCATCCAATAAGAAGTCCTCTACTATAGGATCCATCGGCTATAGATGGATTTATTGCTTAGTTTATCCACTGACTGGGAAAGTTCTCCCTACAGGAAGAAAACTGATTGTTTTTGCAGCTAAATGCAACACATAGGCATTTTAATGGCATGTCTCCATGAGAGTGAGGAGTATAAAAATGGCAGAAGGTGACATCACTTTTTTTGGGCAATCAGCAGTGAATAAATAGAGATCAGAGTTCTGTCCAAGGAGGGGAAGCACATGCATCTGTCTAATCCAAGGACCTGGTGAAGAGGTTCTCAAACATGTAGCTTCTCTAAGTTAGATGGTGTTTTAAACATGTTTAAAGCAACATATTGCCTCCTTTAACATCTGTAACAGAAGGTCCTTTTTAGGTTCTTAACAATACCAGATTCTAAGAGAGAGCAAACCAATTCCTGCTGAACTAGATATCGCAAAGATTAAAGATATTTGTAATAAAACAAAGCAGAGGGACCCAGTATTCAGGGGAGACGGACAGTGGGAAGTTTCAAAAAGTTTATTCACAAACCAAGGACGGAACAGAAGCGGGCTGCTGTGGACCTGCAGCGGCTGCGGGGGGGATGCGGATCACCACCCATCACTGACAGGACTAACAGTTCAGTGCATCCTCTCAGAACGAGGCAGGATCCAGCCGATGGACTGCCAACGAGAGCTGCCCAGAGTGTCTCCGATACAGCAGCCTCAGTGAATAGGCCGGAGTCAGAGCCAGGTCAGCCAAACAGTCGAGAACAGGATGGTTCAGAGATCCAGGAGTCCATAACCCGATCAGGGGTTTGGATCAGAGCAGCAACAGACAGATCCAGGGTTCCAGGAATCCTCAGAGCATGAAGGCAGGTTCAGGGTTTCACGAATCCAGCAGAGTTCAGGCAGACATGCTTGGATGGAAACAGGCAGGCTCAGCAATTGAGAGGCAGAAACAAGACATGAAACCAGGAAAACTGCAGAACTTTAAACTAGTTCCCTCCACTGAGCCAAAACAGGAACAAGGCACACTCAGCAGACGAGAGACAGGACATGATCAGGAACGACAAGTCTACACTAAACAACCCTCTCTAACCACTGGCCTCCCAGAATAAAAACATGAACAAGGGAAAACAACAAATATCACAAAATCAAACACAAACAAAACTCAAACAATGATCTGGCCCCGATAGCTGAGCTGAGCCGTAGATAAACAAGCAGGAGCAGGTGGATAAGATGAATGATGATTAGTAACCGGGGAGGATAAGGCAGGTGATTGAAACGAACAATTAGGTCAACTATCAGGGTCATGATCATGACAGTATTTCCTTAGTGGATATAGATTTAAAACCAGAGATATGTAAAATGCAGAAAAGTGTAAGCAGATGTGTTTTGCTTTTAAGTTTTTGATCAACTGCCACCCAAATACAACTGGTCTTAGTTTGATGTCAACTGACGTCAATCTTATTCTGATAAAAATAATAACAAAATGAAATAAACCGCGTTGTGTGTCTGTGAGGAAAACTTGAATGACTAACTATCAAATCAAATGTCTCGCTGTGAATTACAGAAATACAAACAGGCTGACCTTTCCTGGGAGGCTGTTTGCTGGACGTGTGGCCACAGAGAACCACCAGGCAGGCAGCTCATTAACAGCCTCACACCAGCGCTGCAAAATATGGAGGAGAATCTTTTATTTCAAATTGGTTTAGTAAACAACACAGATAAAGAGAAATAAGGTCAGAACTGTCAGCATGAATATGAAAATCCAAATCCTCCCAGAGCTCTGGGGAAAGGATAAACTAGTTTTACCAAACAGAGGAACCTCTTTAGGGTAAACAAAATAAGCTCGTCAAAACTAAATTGGTTTATTACATGAGAGAAATTCATACAGGAAGATTTGCTTCCTGTAAGTAAAGTAAAAAATAATAAACTTGATGAAAGTGAAAACTTCTGCCTTTTTTGTATACTGCTGCAATCTGGGTCTCACAGCAGATCCACGGATGATCCTTTAACACGAAAAGACATGAATGCATTGACTGACTGCTGCTAGGACTGATCCTACACATGGAGGCGTATTGTTAGCATTCTGCCAGCGTATGCTCAAACAGAGAGACTGAGAGCTTATAAAAAAAACAACAAAATGAGGATTATAATGTATTCACCACAGCAGGGAGTGTTCTTGTCATTTCAAGTAACAATCTGTAATACAGAAAGTCTCCCTAAAACATTTGTGACATCCTGCAGAGCCAATTCACATGCTGCCAAAGTCAGGGAACATTTTTTCCACGTAGGGAGTGGCAGAATCAATTTGTGCCAGCTTGACTCAGTGTCAGAGTTGTGACATTACTCCTACCCTTATTAGTCCTTGTTTTTGACAACTTGTCCTGTAAGATTACTGCCTGGAAAAAGTGCAAAAGCAATTATATTCTAGCAATACTTGAAAAAAATATTAAATTGTTTATTTTCCTTGATGACAGTTCTCCACAAACTGCTACACCTGAATCACAGCAAGGTGCTGCTCACTATTATTTACAAGTAGTTATCAAACCATCAGGATGTGAAATATCTGACTGTACCATGAGAACGCAGAAATCTTGAAAGAAATAAAGATACATACAGCAAATCAGCATCAGTCTTTACTCTGTTTTAAGAAACAGTTGATTAGTGATATGAAGGTCCTAACAGCACCGGAAAGAATGGGTTTACTAGCCTTACTATTTCTAAAGATTGTAAAGGGGGTCAGATAAACAGATTTATCTTTCACATTTATCAACAGTCCCTTTAGTCAAAAAACTTTTCCCCGGGATTCGGAAACATTGGGCTCCATCATGGCGGGAAAAACTGAGAGCAACATGAGTTGATAATTGGCGCTATAGAAATAGACTGAATTGAATTGAACTGTCAGGGCTAAGAACATCGGACCATAGGACCCAGTTGTCGAGGCAGATTTCTCAAAAAGCTTTGATTGAAAAATGAAGGATTTGCAGTGGGCAGCTGGGGCGTCTAAGGCAGGAACCTCTGCAGGAGGGAAACACAGGTTAGTGACCATGTCAATCTGGCGGAGGAAGATTTCATACGTGCGAGTCACTAACTGGGTCTTAAAGTTCAGTGCCTAGAGAAAGAGGTGGGTTGTAGTCGATTGCCTGCTAACATGACGCGGCAAACACTGCCCACAGAGTTCCAGATGCTGATGCCTTTGAAGACCATAGAGCTGGCTTGAGATCAGATCCAAGTAGACAAAGGAAGGCAGGACAATCCAGAGGACGCAGCCAGAACCGGTGTCAAAGAGGTTCACAGGAGTCCAGGCCAGAAGATCGGATTCGATGAGGTACGGAAGGGGAATCCAAGTCGGTGACAGGAAGCAGATCCAGGTTCAGTCAACAGGCAGAATCCAGCAGGAGTCTTAAGACAGGTTAGGCAAACAGATCAGAACAGGAAAAGGCAGGCTCAGAGGTCTAAAGGCTGAACGGGTCAGCATCAGGCAAACAGAACACAAATAAGTACATTAGAGAACTCTAACCAAAGGCTCGAAAAATATGGCACTGATGACTGGAAGGCAGGTTAAATAGAGGCTAGAGCAGGTGACACAGATGAGCGGTGATGAGTAACTGGGCAAAGCTGGCCAGGTGAATGGAACGAACAATCAAGCCAGTCATTAGCGCCAAGATCCTGATACAGAACCATTCCTGTTTACAAACTGGCACGGCAATATGCAGACTGGAAGTAAACTTTGATGAAGTGACTTGTCTGCAAACACACCAAGACATGTAACCAGCAAGCTAGAACCAAACCAACAACCTACCCTTCATGTTGATCCACAATAATTAAAGGAAAAGTCCGGTGAGCAAGG
>NW_015151325.1:351375-353491 GCF_000732505.1 Cyprinodon variegatus
AAAAATAGATTGGATTATCATTACAGTGGTTTATTGACTTCTCTCTTATCTAATATAGATGTAGCATCAGGACAAATTCACAGCAAAACAATTAAAATACCTTAAAACATAGCCTCTAATTTAATGTACTGTATGTTTTTTTTCATCTCTGGTCGCTCTTCATGAAATGAGGGGATTTAACATCAAACAAAGATAGCTGGTTGAAATACTCCACAAAAATGCAAAACACAATGTGAAGTCTAATTACACTCGCAGCAAAATGAGACAACTGTTGTCAGCAGACCAAAAATCTAGGACTGCATTACGTTTCAGTAACAACTTCTAGAAATTGGGCTTCATTATGTAAAACATCAAAACTGAATTGTAGATCCCTGCAGGAGAATCCACTCACAATAATCAAGGCAGAGCACATCAGTGAGGTTCACAGACAGCGATGTATGTCAAACCGCAGAGCTTAGGATAAAAGGCCTGTCTCAAGAGCTTCTCCACAGACTTCACTTCCAGGAAGATTAGAGAAAGGGTCGAATCAGATTTTCGCCGCTGATGGCGTCCCTTTGTGTCATTTCAAATGACATTTGATGCAAGTTAACCGAATTAGATTTATATTCCAAGTTACTGAAGGTTTTACTTATTTCTACAGCATGTAATTGTGGTTTAAATTAAAGACTGTACGATAAACAATACAAGTATATTCACTCGCAGCCACGTTCATTAGACTCATTCAGACAGATTATTTCTGAGTAATCCTGTGATGTTTATTCATCTTAGCTGTGGGTGGCACAGAGCTGCGCTGATTCTTAATAGCTCTTTCTCAGCTGGTATATGTTCTTATATGTTGCAAACATTTAAATCACAGAGGCATCTGCATCCTCCACACAGCAGCCATGCTTTCAGCTTAATGATATGGAGATTGCTTTCCTCTCTGAAGCGCATGTAAGGTATGTTTTCCACAGACTGCCTGGCTGTCAGCACTAACAGATTTCTGACCTACATTAATTAAAGGGATTCAGTTTGATTTCAGACAGTATTTAATGTGGCATGCAATTTGAAAATAACGAAAAGGCAGATTTTTAACAGACTGGTATCCATCCTGACATTGTTTCTTTCCGTAGTGCATTGCTGTTTCGAGTATTAATGAAGACTTTCTGTGTATAATCCAGGCTGTGACACGTATAAACTTTATTCAGATGATAAAACTAATGGAAAAGTAGAAAGATTTGGGGTTATATCAAAAAATTTCGATTGATTCTAAAGGTTTTTCATTTAATAAGTTTGACAAAAAAACTTTATTAACCAAATATAGCTTTATGAAATACATATGAAGTATAATATGAATTTTTATGAATTTTGTTGATATTATTTAACCCTTTAAAGCCCGATCCAAGAATAAAACAAAACAGAAAATTACTTTTTTTTGTTTGAATTCCTTATGTTAACAAAATATGTAAAAAGAAAAAATAGAAATACATTTTTTATATTACTTATTACTATGCGATAAGTCAAGATTATTTTTTGTGTGTTATCAGGTATATCTGATTGTGAACAATAGGATTTTGAGCAAAGTTTTTACAATTAAATTATGCAAAAGGTGTCAGATGCAAAACATTTCAGGAACCGTATGTATCAAATATGATACATTTGGCATTATAGGGTTAAGATTAAACAAAAGAAAACATGATTCCAGGATTATTCTGAGCAGGATCTTAATAAAGTCAGCTCTGTGTATGTCTGTATGTCAGGAGATTGTGATTCTATATGAGCTGCATTCAAGGTAAGACCTGAGATTTTTAAAATCCTCACCTTTAGACCCAGGTAGCAGACCAGTTTTCACTTTACCAAGGTGTCCAGCAGTTTAAGAAGCAATTCAATCCAGTTCATTTCTATATCAGATCATCTTGTTTTTTAATCACTGCATCTGAAAAACACCTGCTCAGTTTCTGCAGGCTTTAGGTAGTTATGGAAAACCTGTGTGATTCAGAGCCGTCCTCCTGTCCTCCCTTGCATGGCTTGGAGTAAAATTCTGGCTTGAAAGAAACATTGAATCATAATTTCTTGTTAAATAAAACTTTTTTTCTACGTCAACAGATGCAAGCTTCAATTCTATGCAGTTTATTTC
>NW_015151326.1:0-13707 GCF_000732505.1 Cyprinodon variegatus
TAGTTAGCATGGCTATCACTGCCCCTACATAGTTAGAGACTTATTTCCCACTGGGATCAACTTCATAGTCATGGTAGGACACTTTTTTTTAATTTTTTTTTTATATTAATTTTTGCTTAGGCAACTCATAAGCCCACAGCCTGCCAGATGTTCAAATGGCAATATTTACTGCCATTACAGTAAATATTTAGAGAAGATTTTACACATTCTGTAATAAAATGTCACAGGGGATGGTTTGGGGGGATGGTCATTTAAGAAGGGGGAGGAGTTCAACTCAAGTAATGACAACGACACACTGGGGGAAAAAATCGAAATTAAAAAAATTTAAAAATTTTTCTTAAAATAAGTTCTTGCACTGAGGAGGTAAAAGAGACATTTTGCCAATGGAACAAGACAAGTTACATTTAAATTAAGAAAAGTAGCATTTTATCTAAATATCTTATTTTAAGAGTAAAATACTTATTCCCTTGGCAAATTATCTCATTTACCTGCTCAAATTAAGGGTAAATACACTTAATTTAAGACATTTTTACTTATTTGTAGATCGTTTTTCCAGTGCAGTTCTTTTTCTTATCTTATGCCTTTATCATAGGAAAAAAGCTAGTGTTGATGTTCTAGAAAAAATCAGAAGTCCCATCGGTTAAACTGTGGCTAGAGGAAGTGGTAAGGCTGTCTCATCTGGAAAGAATACAGTTTTCATTAAAGTGATTAAATAGAACTTGGCAACCTCTTCGGCAATATATTGATAATTCTGTTTGAACAAGTCTTAGGGGAAATTGAGGGGGGGGGTCCTGACAAGGTTCCTGTTTATTTATGCCGCTTTTCTTTCGTTTAGATTTTGCCTTGTCTTTATGTTTCACGTTCACATAAAAAAAGAGGACAAATTTGTATTGCTGATGTTTGAATTTCATCTCTGTTTCCTAAATAAAACAGTTCAAACATAAATAGTTGATGGGAGTTTTTTTTTTTGTACTGCTTTCCCCTCTACTCTCACTATATGCTGCCCAGAAACCTCCTGCAGAAACAGACTCTTGAGGTTCAAGGCCAAAGCAGATATAGAAAACAAAGTACAGAATTGCTGATCTACAAATAATTTCTATGTTAGAGAAGCTAACAGTAAATCAGCTCCACAGTTGGCTCTCTCTGGGAAACACAAAGTTAATTAGAGGAGCTCTGAGACAGTTTTAATGCTAACCCTTTATGGGGCACTCGCAAATACTTTGAAAATTATTGGAATCCAGGACAAGACCTTATTACCTTTGTAACATACAAAAAGATATTTTGATGGAAAAAAATCTATGTCAATGTAATAACAAAAAAGCCAACTTGCCCCAATATATTAAGAAAAATAGCAAAAGTGCTTCTATAAAAAATTCATGAAAACAACTCTGGGAGTGAAAGAAACAGATTTTTTTTTTGGTCCAACATAACCTTAGAGGCATTAATGCTGATCCTGGCACTTACATTTTTTAGTTTATAAATCTAAATATAATTGTTAACTAGGCTTGTTAACCTTTTTTTTTTTCAACTTAATTTACAGTAGGTAATATATCACTCAAGGGCTCATCTATTTGGTCAGATCACCAAATAAGATGTACAGCCATGAAGCTGTATCTTTGCTGAATGGCTGGATATAGATCTTGTGCTTCTAGACCTCACTGAAGGACGGGAGAGACTCCATTTGTAAGGGGTATGCCCTATAAAAGGTTAAAGGATGAAAGAGACGGGTGATGGAACATCAGGGCAAAGCTAGAGATTTTAAAAAATTCCTTTGTTTTGAGAACTAAGTCGTAAAATTCTGAAAATAAAGTTGTAGCATTATGAGAAAAAAGTTGTATTATATGACAGCTCTTTCAAGAAGCACTTTCTTCCCTAAAATGAGGAATGTCAAGCATTATGTGAAGTTAAACTTTGGCTCTGGTTTGACAAACAAGGAAATCTTTTAGCATCAGCATCAAATTGGGCAGGATGTCAAAGTGGACTCAGGTTGCTGATTGGTGGAGCTGGTCGGCCGTGATATGCTGCTCAGAGCTCAAAGCTATCTGTCTGAAAAAGGATAATGGTATGATGACTTCGTTCTCATTATTTTTCAACTTTATTCTCGTAATATTATGACTTTATTTTCAAAATAAAAATTAAGAAATCTCAGCCTGGCTCATACTCGGGCGCAGCTCTATCATCTACAGTGCCCTCCACAGTTATTAGCACCCCTGTTAAAAATGATGACCAGGATTTCTAAATATTCTGTTTTTTAAAACATTAAAACAAATGCAAAAAAGAGAACATTCCAACATTTTACTTACGTACACTACTTTGATGGTAAAAGTAAAATCACACACAAAAAGTGAAATCATGTATTCCACAGTTAATTATGTTGTTAAATATAGTTTTAAATATGGTTTTCTGTAGTTGCTAAAGTTGATCAGGGTATCTAGGAACTTTTAATTGGTAATTCATGACTTCCTGTATCCCTGGGGTATAAATATGATGTGACACAGAGGCCTAATTCTTTTACCTATTTGCCAACTTGGCAAAGACAAGAGAAGACACTATTCAAGTAAAGCAGATAGGTGACGACCTTCATAAATCAGGAAAGGCTACAAGAAAAAGCCACTTGCCTTAACTTGCCTGTTTCTACAGTCAGAGGAATCATTAAGAAAAATAACTGGAACAGTGACAAACAAGACTGGAAGAGGTCCCAAGTTATCCTGCCATAACATGCAGTGAGGAGGATGCTAAGAAAAGTAAAAACAAGTCCTAAGCTCACTGTCACAGAATTACATCAATGACTGGAATCTCTGGGTCAAAAAGTCACCAAAACAACCATCAGAATCTACAGGGGCGTCAGCTGACCCAATACTATACAGGGGCACAATAGGGCACCAAATAAAATGTGATCAAAACACTTTTGGGCAATTATTTATTTTTAAAAAGCATGGGCACAGATAATTAATACAAGCACGAGCAAATATTTTAGAGCACCTATTTATTATTATAAAGTGTCATAAATAAATTGTACAATTATTCTGCATCATTAAAGCTACAGTGTGTAATAATTACAGGGATATACAGTCAGAAATGTAATATATTATACATAACTATGTTATTTATCATCATCTACGAGCTCNCGAAAGTAACTACGGCAAGTTGAGAGAGATGAACTGAGACGGTACTAAACAATAGATACAAAATACTACTTTAGATACTAATAAATACTATCTGTAAAATTATCTATGTAAACAAACCTCATCACTTAAGAAGGTAGGTGATGCGGACGTCGTGGAAGACATTTTGTCTTCCACGGGGGGCGCGGGCGGTGTTCATGTTGCTGCAGTCTGCAGTCTGGACGTTAGATGTCGCTGAAAATTACACACTGTAGCTTTAAATATCTATCTGAACCAAACTAAATTGAATTGGGCAACTTGTGAATTTAACTGTATATCTCTAATCCACTGCTGATGAAGGCACAATTTATCTTCATTAAATTCTTAAAAACTGAAAACTTGAAATTTGCAACTGTAAAAGGAAAAACAAAAATACACCTCTACATACCTACATGTCTGTGTTTATCATTTCTATTTGGGCCCATCCTATGATGGTGGGATGGTGATGATCCTATGAGGTGTGTATATCCTGGCCAGAAAGTTGGGAGAGCTGTAAGTTAATTTTTTTAACAGTAAACGGTAGCGTCTTGGGCAGTGGCGGCTGGTGGAGTTTCCTCCAGGGGGCGCTATAAATTCAAGCTAGACGTATACTAAAAACCAGTCAGACGTATAGTAAGTTATCACACCAGTATATTTATATGAATGCAGACAACAAAAAACATTATAAAAACAAAACATAATTTCATGAACAGCTTTACTTTTTGTACATAAATGTTGTCCTTCTGAGGCTTTGTGAAGGTAAATCTGTGTTACGCACGGTCCAATATGATGTCACACACCTGTACCAGTTTAATAATGCAGAATCTATTGGTCAGCTTTATATTTTTTAAACATATACAATCTATTTATTTGTGAAAATGTGTTTATTTATGAGCAACTATGCAGATTAACAAACATCTATAAAAAGTAGACTATATTCTATTATTTTGTGAATCCCAGGTTGTTTATTCTTCTTTGCCTTTTCTAAAAAGTGCTTTAAATCAGTCCTAGCTGTCTTTATCCATGCTGGCTCAGATCCTAACATTTGAATAAGGAGGCAGGAAAGCAGAATAAAGCTACATGCAGTTAGCCTAGCCTTCTTTCTAAACCAGGTCCTGGAAAAGGATGTTTCTTGCACCATTTCTCTCTCTCTCTCTCTCTCTTCAATGCGTCTCCAGCCCCCACACTCCACCTGTCAATCACCGGCAAAAACGTCTGTGCTGTGACGGGAGGTGGTCAGCAAATACACTTCCTGTCAGCTCGGGGTGCGCCAGAGCTGCGGCGGGGCTGTGAGAGATGAGCTGTGAAAGTGGAAAATTTGTTAATTCATTAAAAAATCATTGCCCCAGGCACCGCAGATCCACGGGGCACGTGCCACGGCGAAAAGGGTCTGCCGACGCTGATGCTTTACACTCTGCCAACAAGCTGTTTGGGAGGCATGCAAGGAAACAGCCTTTTCTCACTAACAATCACAAACCTAAACATCAGGAGGTTGTCTAAGCGGCAATGGAACTTCACCTGGTATCATGGCTTTGGTCAGATGAGACTGATGCTATGTTCACACCTAAAGCAGCAGAGGCAGCAGAAGCAGCTAGTTTACATGCAGTCAATGGTTGACGCACATCAAGGCTTTGCAAAATGTCCCGCTGCGTGTTTTGAGCAGCAGGAGCAGCGCCTCACGTACTTCTGGAAAAATTTTACTTTTGCTGCTGGACACGCCACATCAACCAATCAGAGAAGCTGATCTGGGAGCTGGCTGCGAGATTGCTGTGATCTCTCCTCTGAAACACTTTATTAACAACTAGCGTTTAACGTTTATTAAAGTACCTGCCGGTAAAATTTAGCATATTTTACCAGCAGGTACTTTAATAAACTTGGAAACATAGTCCAGTGGATTGTTGTTGTTTTTTTTTCCTTTTTTCGGAATACTGATACTAGTGATAGCAATGCTGTTTTTAGTCTCTACAGTCTAAGTACAAACAATCGCATACAGTAAAGTTTCCAAGGATTATTCTATGAGGTTAGAGAATTCTGAAAGCTGTTTATTAAAGAAAAATCCAGAAAATCTCTGCAATCATGGGGTAAAATTTTGCTTTACTTTGTTATTGTGGTTTATAGCCTCAAAGTTTTGTTTTTTATTTGCTCTTAAACCACATTTTGCATTTTGTTTGAGACAAAATGCACTCACGTTTGTTCTGTTCTTCTACAGTTTCTGATAATCACATCAATAGCATGGTATTTAAGTTTGTCTCCTATAAACTGGGTTTTATGTCAGCTCACCATGCCTGATGCTGAAATTCTATTTAAGCTCAAAAAGGACTATCTACACACTAAGGATGGATGCTTGGTGTATGTAACCTTAATTTATGATGATGAAATGGTTTTTGGTCTGTTTTGTCATATGGTGTGACTATCTACCTTTGAATAATCAGGTCTTTATTTGGTTTAGGGTTTTTGTTTTTTCTAACCTCAGAAAATAGGTTCATCCATGTTATTATTTATTAAAAAAGGATAAAGCCCAAATGAAAAATGTTTTTGAAAAAAACCACAAGCACACTTCCAAAACTCTAGGCATAGAATACCAGGGGTGTACTTTCTTCCTACCCTGATTGTAACCTTATGAAGCTGCATGAAGGAGAGTTGAAAAAAACCCCGGCAGGTTAACAAACTTGTTCTGCTGATGAGAAAATCTGCATTAAGAGGAATAAGAATGTGAAGTTTCTCATATATAATACTCTTAAAACTATGGTGTGACCAATGAAACCCTCTGTCATATTTCCCTCTTTCCTCAGGCTGCTGGGAGTTTTGCTCTAATCTGGTAAAAACTTACAGCTAACATTAAACAGAATAGAATAAAATGTGCTGCATTTCCCTCCCCAAAAACAGTGACATCCTCAAAGCTCCTGCTGCACAATGATTAGAAGGTCAAATGTTTGGTTTCTTAAGAGTGCATGATGGGATTTGCTGTAAACCCCTTACATGCACTACACTCTGATGATGTGTTAGCTTAGATGTTATTTCATGGTATTAAGTAAAGGTAAACAACTATGCCACACTTTTGACTTCTTTGTTGTAAAACTGTGCAATGAGCCCAGCTTGCTCCTCTTTGTACAGTCATCCTCCAGAACAATGTTTAACAAGTTTATAAATTGGAGGCTAAACTTTTGTTTGTTTTTTTCAAAGGGAATCCCTTTTAGCAAATGTAAAATACAGTTGAAGAGTTCCTGATAATATGTCACATTGACCCTCTGGTTAAATTGTGAAACCCTCTTCAGCTTTAGCAGTTACACTGAGTATGCTTCCTTTTCCTTTGTTCCTCCACCTCTGGAGAAACTGGTTCTTAGTTTAAATGAATGCTATATGGAAAAATAATAAAATGTTTCATAAAAAAAGGAGTGATTTATTTTTTTTTCTTTTCTTTTTGCATTTTCCGCATATGATGGTGGACTCATACACACATGGAGAAAATTGTTGGTAAAGTGAGAAAAACCCACAATAGTCACAGAAATTGCTTGAATTTGACAAAAGTAGTAATGATAAATAATAATTTCATGAAATTGAACAAATTAAAGCAGCATTTAAATTTGATTAAATCCAGTTTATTTCTATAGTGACAATTTACAACGCATGTCATCACAAGGCTTTGATTGTTTATTTATTAATCTAGCACCATTTTATAACACTTGAGATGTGTTGTAAATTGGAACTAAACTAACACATTCTAGAACTCAAATAGATATTCTCATTTGAAAAACTATTATTTTTTGATTGAGAGGAAAAAAACAAATCCAAATGGAGATCTGGATTTGAGTTCATACTCAATATGAAAGTGTAAGAGAACACGAGAGGGGGATTCCACCTCAGTGAATATTCCTAAAGTTTAAATGAGGTTAATGAGTGTGTGTGGTTTCTGTGTGCCTGTGTAACCCGATCATGCTCCTGATGAGACGGCAGATATTCTCCTGAGGGATCTTCTCTCAGACCTGGTTTAGGGCATCAGTTAGCACTGAACAGTCTGTGGTGCAAAGTGGCACTGATGGATGTGACCTAAACATGATGTCCCAGACATTCTCAACTGGATTCAGATCAGGAAAAACAGGCAGGCCATTCCATAAAACGGCATCATCATGCAGGAACCATGACACGCCTCAGTCACATGAGGCTCAGCGATGTCACACATTAGAAGGAACCCAAGGCCCACATGGGTCTGAGGATCCATGTGGGCCATTCACCATGATGTCACTGCTGGAAGATGTTAGGAGTGAGGTGTTACTATATTTGGGCAAAAATGTCCGCTCCCAGACTCATTGATCGCGATGAAAATTATTATAATATTTTTACCGATTAACATTAAATTTATTAAATCACGACCAATGTATTAGTTTAAGTTATAAATAGTGATCCGTTGATTATTCCTTTTTGACCGGACTTTACCTTTAATGATTTTCACTACATCTTTTTTTGGTTTATACTTGTGTAACATATTGCACTAATGTGTGCTAATGTAAAATAATTTATATAAAATTGTGTTCTTGAGCACAGGAGGAACTTTCATTGATACTTAATCAATAAATACAATACTATATTCTCTTAAATTTGATTAAAAAAATGCTGTTTACTTTTTTAATTTTAAAATGGTAAAAATGGTTTAAGGAAGTGGATGGTTTTGCAAAAATATGGACAGAAGTCCTTTTTCTGCCTGCTGCAGTTGCTGCGTCTGCCTGTAGATGGTGCCCTCGTGCGCACGGAACCTCGTCACGTCTCTGCGCTGAAGAAGAACGACAGCCTCCTTCAGCATCAGCACCACTGACAGCTCCACCACAGACGCTTCATCCCCATCTTCTCTGCCCACTGCGGAACATCGGGCCGTTTCAGAACCATGGACAACACCGGCAAAGAGAAGGAGGCCATGCAGCTGATGGCGGAGGCCGACAAGAAGGTCAAAGCGTCGGGATCGTTCCTGGGAGGGATGTTCGGGTAACGGATGCTTAAGTGTCGCTTATTTTTACCGATGATGGGGGATGAGGGGGCTTTCTGCACTGAGGGGCCCTGGTTTTATTTCAGTCATTCCTTCGCAGCAGATGTATTGAAATGGTTTGGTGGCTGCGGTGGTGTTCGGGGCCTGCTGTTGCTTTGCGGATGACAGCGGGCCGCCATGCAGGGAGGATGCAGGGAGCCGCGGAGGGGCCGTGATGCTGCGGAGGAGGAAGAAGGCTCTTTTTGTTTGTGTTTGTGGACGGGAGGGGCGGATGTTAGCATAAAGAAAAACGCTTTAACATAAAGTAGGCACCAACATATATGGATTATTGATCGACCAACTGCGGTCTTTCTGATGGTTATTTCCCAGTAAATCCTTTATTTTCCAATATTCTGTTCCAATAATTTGGAATCAAATGACTTTCTTATATTCGTTTGATTTACTTTTTACAAATACACAAAAAAAACACACAAATTTTAACAGATTTTTTTCTAGCTCCGTTTTTTTTATGTAACATTGTGGCACATAAAAAAAGAAAAAAAAGATTGGATTTAGTTTGTTTGGATTTTCTGTTATACATTTCTCTTTTTTACTACATCATCTTGTACAACCATTCACATAGTGAAGCATAGTGGTGGCAGGGTCATTCTGAGGACAACTGGTCAAAAGAGTATAGGTTCACCCCATAGCAGGACAATAACCCTGATATAGAGCAAGGGCGTAGGTTTGATTTGAACTTTGGTAGGGACACTATTGGTCTGGTGTCATTGGTGCTATGCAATATGCCCTTTTTTATGCTCGATGTGAGCATCAGTACTGATAAGAGGAATTCATTGTTAAAAGAGAAAAGCAACATTTTGCTCCATTAATAAAAATGTTATAAGCTCTACACTCATTAGATACTGTTTATCAATGTTTGAAGTATAACCGGCTCTGATGAATGTGGAATTGGGACTGTTTTCCACTTTGAAAACAGTTTCATTTGAATGAGAAGAGAAGAGTGAAGGTAAATACAATATTTTCTTTTGAAGATATAGAATTGTGCAGAGTTAAACACCACTCTAATAATTGTACCTACTATTCTCTCTCTGTATCAAGCAAAATAATACATTCATTAAAATATTAACTTCACTATAAAAGTTGAACATCTGGGCTGTAGGTACTCTGTGTAGCAAATTCCATGTATTTCATCTGGGGCTGAAAAATTTAATAGATTATTTCAATAATCGTCAACTAATTTAGTAAGTGATTCATCATTAACTGGAGTATAGAGACTTTAAAACATACAGTAATATAAATGTAAAATGTGCCTTTCCCCACAGAGCAACCCACTTAGATCAGTTTTTACATCAAAATTGTAAAAATTAAAAAAACAAAAAAATGAAAACATTAATATCAACTAAATATCGGTAAAAAGGAAACCCTCACATTTTCTTTTTTAGGTGGCTGTGGCTAAGAATCAGAATCAGAAATGTTGATGGCTTACAGCCTTTATTTGCCCATTTTTCCAGCAGTCTTCAGAACTCCTGGCTGACTCAGAATATTTCGTTTTATAAAAGAAAAAAAAGGTTTTTGTTTTTTAGTGTACATGATATTCATTTTTTTTATTGGGACTAATTTTGTAGCCTAATATTAATTGTAGCAACCGCTGCATTCTAGTGTGAATAAATTTTCAATGTTGTGCTCCAAGCACACGCGGACTAGAAAACAGCCAATCAGAGAGAGAGAAGGCGGAACTTAAGGCAGAACAACCAATGAGAGTTGAGTTAAACAGCGCAGCACAGTTCCATGAGCTGCTACGAGAAAGCGACAGGAGAGACCAGGCAGAGGAGCTGCGAGAGGAAAAGAAGCCACTGCTGCAACAACTACTGCTGGAAATTATAAACATGTTGCTCACATCCAATTATTGGTAGGGACAATTAGGTCGGTTCAAAATTTTGGTAGGGACATGTCCCTATGGTCCCTATGCAAACCTACGCCCATGATATAGAGCCAGAGATACAGCAGCAGGGTCTGGATTTAAAACATGTGTTAGAATGGCTAAGTTCTCATCTAAATCCATGACTTTAGATTCTTTGCAAAGAGCTTCAAGCAAAATATTTTCTTCATTTGGAACTACGGCGTCATACCTCGAAAATACCTGCAACTCGACATGGCAAACTTTGTGTTTGTGTATTACATAAAATACAAATAAATTATATAAGAAGATAATTGAAATTAATTAGTTAGATCAGGGGTTATATAATATACATATAGCCCAGTAAAAAAGACTCTTAATCAATAAAAATGTTGTTACCAACGTCCAGAAAGGAGTGACGCCTGTTCAGGAAGTAAAGAGAATCTGATCTGGAAAACGCAATTTGTGAAGAAAGCAATTTGTTAAGCTGAAGCTGTTTTTTTGTTTTTATTTATCAAATTTAGATATATTTTTATTTCAAAATACAATTTTAAATGAGGTGTTCATGCATCCATGTTATACATTGAACTTTGAATTTAAAAAAGTACAAAAAAATTGAATATTTTTCCATTTTAAAATCTAAAGTTTTTTTCGAGTAGAGAACAACAATCTTTCAGTTTGGTATATAGACAATTTCCTGATTCATATTTTTTTTTAAATTTCTATTTACAGCAGTGGAACCAATTCACTCCATATTTGTGTTGATTTCAGAAAGCATTGGGTCTGGATCCTTAAAGTCAGATGAAAGAAAATTGTATTGTTAAAAATGCAGCTTTTTATAGCTACTGATGCTTTTTTAAAACAAATCAACACAGATCTAATTTCTACACAAAAAAAAAAAAAAAAAAACATTCTAATGAATCTCTGTCCTAGAAAGATGTTAACTGGGTCACATCTGTACTTTCACATCTAAGCACAAAACATGTTTATTTAATGAGCTCCTGTTCGGAGTTAAGAGGCCAAATTAGTGGATCTGTGATGGAACCGGGGCTCCATCACAGATGTGGCTCAGACGTGGCTTAGAGTGGCGCTGGCAACACAAAAATGTTCAGCTTTCTGTTACTATAGCAGCTTCATCTCAAACAGAAACATTCAAAGAAACCGTCTCTGTGAAGGGAGATCGCCCACTATTTCCTTTCCTAAAATCTGACTAGATCTATCAGTTCTGGATCCATGTTCTGTTCAGCTCAGTCCGAAGGTGTCCTATAGGATTAGACTTTGGGGACAAATAAGAAGGCAGTTTTTATATAATTTTTGTGCTGATCTGTCCTTTTTAAGTGTAAGTCAGTTGATGAAAGACAGAAGCAGACATAGAAAAATAAGAATAGATACAAAAGACAAGTGTCCACCAGCTCCAAAGGCGGCCCTGTCCAGGAAACACACAGCCAGGCAGACGAGCTCCGAGCCAGCTTCCATGTCAGAGGATGAAGATAGCACATCCAGTTAGTCACAGTCAGAGAAACAGGACTACACTGGAAAATAGGCCAAGCTCCAACATCTATAAACTAAGGTGTTGATGGCAGCAGCACAGCTGATATTTCTCTCCAGGATGGAGTCACAGCCAAACAGGAACAGACCAGATGAAGCTACTATGAGAAAAAGCAGAGAGAGCAGAACGTTAGAGATTGAACTAACAGATTCTGCAGAATGGGAGAATAGAAATAGAATGAAGCAGAATGATGAAATGGGGGTCCCTATGTCCTCCAGCAGTCTAAGCCTATAGCAGCATAACTGTAGAGATAGCTCAGGATAACCACTCTAACTATAAGCTTTATCAAAAAGGAAAGTTTTGAGCCTAGCCTTAAAAGTAGACAGGGTGTCTGCCTCACGGACTAAAACTGGTAGTTGGTTCCACAGGAGAGGAGCCTGATAACTAAGAGGCTAAAAATGTCACCTTAGGAAACAAAATTTATTGGCTTTGTGTTTTTGCTGGAGGAGTTCTGCATCCTGATCTGTCCTCTGCAATGCGTCCTGCAGGCTGAGCTCTTGTTTGTTTCTTTTCAGTGGAGTACTGTGATGATATTGTGGATCAGTGGAAACATGGGGGACATTTTTCTCCATTTTAAACCACATTTAAAATATGATATAAATGTTAAGTGCTGCAACATAAATGTTAAATGCAGTAACCATACATTGACTGTATGATATGCTGAACTGTAAAGTGCCTTAAGGTGACATGTGTTTTGAACTGGCCCTATAGAAATAAACTAAATTGAATTGAATTTGTTTGGTTGTTTTTCTTTCCTGTATGCTACAGGGGGAACCATAAGGTGGAGGATGCATGTGAAATGTATGCGAGAGCCGCCAACATGTTTAAGATGGCGAAGAACTGGAGTGGTAAGTGTCATATCTTACACAGGTTTCTATACGTGCAGACTGAAGCAGGCTTCCTTCCCCATTTAAATGTGGAGTGAAGTTTGTTCCATTATTAACAGAACAGAAAATTTTAAAAGTTGTTTTCTCTGATGTTTCTGATTATTTCTTTTTTCAAAATTTTACAAAAATATTTTTTACAGATTTTATATTTTCAATAGTTTTTGGGTCAAATTTCTCTTTTTAAGATTTATTTTTACATTCTTTTACAACTGTGTTTCACAGATCCAATTCGATTCAGCCTTCTAAAAAGACTTTTGACCAATAAAAATGCCAACGTCCAGCAGACCAATAGAAATGCTCCAAAGGAAAGCCTGTCCAGGAAGTGAAGAAAATCTGATCTGGAAAACACAATTTGTGAAGAAACTTTTTATTAATCACATTTAGATATATTTTAATTTCAAAATACAATTTTAAAATATTAAATCTGTAAGGAATGTTTATAAAAAAAATAAAACTTAAAAAATAATACATGAAAAGGGAATTTGAAAGAAAAAATCAACTAGAAAAAATTAAAAAGACATCATCAGAGAAAACAGCTAAATTACTCTTAAGCCTTTTTTTTAACTGAAAATGTTTCTTCTCAAATTTCAATTTGCAAACTTTTTTTAATTTTAGTTTCCAAAACCTGTTCTTTGTTTCTGTCATTAACGGAACAAAATGCACTTAGTACTCGAGTTGAGGGGGGATGGCATTCACCTTCTTAAAAAAAATCTTGAAAAAAATCCTCCCCCTTCTTAAATGACCTATGACATCATATTAATGATTGTGTAAAATGTCTACTATCTATCTGCTTCTGCTCCTTTACGCTGTGCTCCTCTGGCTGTGTGTGCTTCAGCTGCAGGGAACGCCTTCTGTCAGGCCGCACGGCTCCACATGCAGCTTCAGAACAAACTGGACTCCGCCACCAGCTTTGTCGATGCAGGAAACGCCTACAAGAAGGCCGACCCGCAGGGTGAGCCGATGCCATAAAACCTTCCAGCCAGAGAATCTCACAAATCAGAGACGAATATCTTTTGTCCTTATTGTTTACCCAGAAACTTCATATTGTGGTTAGAGACAAATACATGACCTGATCAGGTTTATCAGGGTGCCTGAAATCCTTGATATTTTGTGAACTTGGGAAAAAAAAAAAATCAAGGTTTTGTAAAAGGTTTTTGCAAACTGCCATAAAAAATACCTAGCCTGACGTAGTCCGACTCAATTCTAGTCAGAATATGAGTCTGATGCTGCTCCATAGAGCTGTGATTATGGGG
>NW_015151326.1:13958-29161 GCF_000732505.1 Cyprinodon variegatus
AATCTACTCACCCAAACTCTCCAGTGGCAGCCCTTATTGTTGTCACCCAAGCGCGCTTTGGTCACGTGGTTGATTACGTTACTCTGGATCATCTGGCCATCATCGTATAAAGCCCGCCCTGACAATTTGATTGGATCGCCTGACAGTGGGCTTTAATACTCGCGCTACTATGGAGCAGAGCCAGACCGAACTTCCCCGAACTCAAACCTTGTGGGCGGGACTAAGTTCGGACTGGCACCCAGGCTAAAAAATACCTACCTTACACTGGAAAAAAATCGGAACTAGATAAGTCACCTTTTCTTAAAATAAGTGAATTTGTTCTTAGATTGAGGAGGTAAAAGAGACATCTTATCAGAGGAACAAGACAGTTTACACTTATGATTAGAAAAATTGTTTTATTTCAAGTGCATATTATCTAAATATCTTATTTTAGCAGTAAAAATACTCATTCTATTGGCAAACTATCTCATTTACCTACTTAAATTAAGGGTAAATACACTTAATTTACTTTTTTTTTAACTTATTTTTAGATCTTTTTTTCTAGTGTAAAAGTACTTAAATATTTACAATTGGGCTATATTAGCATAACCTGACAACAGCCAGATGCATGTCTAACTCCGCCTAGCTCCGCTCACATACGTATGTGAGTGGAGCTGGGCGGAGCGAGACATGCATCTGGCTGTTGTCAGGTTAATATTAGCAAACAGGACATGTCAAAAAAACAACATCCTTGAACATTTTGGAGGATTTGAAATTTTACAGGGATGACGATGATGATTATTTCGCTGTTAATGTGTCATTATTTTTGGGTTTGTTCTTAGTTGGGTTCTTCCTTAGAGTATTGGAGTTATTAAAACTTCTTTAAATCATAAACGTAAGTAAATAAATAGAAATAATTCTTACGAAGTTCAATGGTGTTGTTGCACACTTTGTTTTTGGCTTTTTGTCCAAATCTAAGCTTGTAAGACTTGTATAACCAAGACCAGGACTGAGCAGGATGCAGACTAAAAGTAGAAAATTCTTAAATTAAGTGTATTTACCAATGGAATGAGCATATTCACTCTTAAAATAAGATATTTAGATAATATGCACTTGTAATAAGACAATGCAATTGTTTTTTTCTTATTTTAAATATCAATTGTCTCGTTCCATTGGCAAGGTGTCTAACTTAAATCATAAATTCCCTTATTTTAGGAAATAATTACTTATTTAGATTAATTTTTTGCAGTGTAGACTGTAGAGAGGATACACACACTGCAAAAATTATGTAGAAATAGTTAAAACATTCTAATTTAAGTAGGTTAGGAAAAAAAAGATTTGCAAGTGGAATGAGTATATCTATCTACTATATTTTTATATGCACTTAAAAGAAAATACAATAGTTTTTTTCTTATTTTAAATATAAGTTGTCTCATTCCATTGGCAACGTGTCTCACTTTCCTCCTCATTTAAAAAAATGCATTTATTTTAAGAAAACATGACTTATTTAGATTTCAGTTTTTGCAGCGAAGGGTTAGAAATGACCCAGAACTGGATAATAAGTTCTCATAGCCGACTTGACCTCCATGCATCCATTCAGTTGTTTAATTTAACAGGATTTATCCCTCCTTAGAAGACTGAAAGTTCACTACTGCTTCCCCTCAGTGCATTAAAAAAGATCCTGATATCTGGGTTTGTTCCAGGAGCTCCACTCTAGGTTAGCGTATTAGTCACAGAAGGAAGCTAATTCTGATTAAAGACTGTTAATTGGGTTTAATAGACCTCCTGAGAGTCTTCTTTTCTCTCCATCTCCTTCCAGAGGCCATCAACTGTCTAAACCAGGCCATTGACATCTACACTGACATGGTAATCCTCTCTTTCTCCTCCTTTACGCTCCTTTGTGAGGGACGCTGTGGGTGAATGTTGGTGTTTGTTGCAGGGTCGGTTCACCATCGCAGCCAAACATCACATCACCATAGCAGAGGTTTATGAGTCCGAGTTGGTGGATATTGACAAGGTAAAGGGATTTTCTTCTCCTCCTGTAATCGTGGCTTGACTGGTCCTGACTGGACGTGTTTGTGTTTGTTTTTTCAGGCCATCGCTCACTATGAGCAAGCAGCAGATTACTACAAGGGGGAGGAGTCCAACAGGTAAACATGTTGGAACAAATGTGAAAGACACACAATTATCCCACTCTGTTTTGATTGATGCTTAGATTAGTATAGTGGGATCTTACTTGTGCATTCTCATGTGCTTGTGAAACGTCATCATCCTCAGCCCAGGTACTGTTCCAATTCACAAGAACAGCAGACCGAGAACGGACAAAGTCCCCGGATGTCGTTCTCACCCCTCCCTCTTTACCCAGCATGCATTAAAGCAGACTTGTCCAGACTAAAGGCTGATTTATACTCAGAAACAAGGTAATCTGCGTGTGTGTCACAGTTAACGCAGATATGACCCCCCCTCGCAGACACTCTGCTGCACCTCTCCAAAATTGTAGGTGACCGCAGAGAGGAGGACTCTGATTGGTTAAATCTACATCCGCTCTACACTATGAGTATTTCCTGTTTGGTGCCTTATGGCTTGTTTTGTTTGTATGACCACCATTGTGGAAAACGACTCGTGAAGATGGACCAGCTAGAAGAGCGAGGTGGGCGAGAACGCTGGGACCCTTTTTCCACCCGGATACCCGCTCTTTTTCGCCCTCATGTCCCTCCGTTGTCGCACAATTGCCTCCACTTTCTCACTGCCTCGGCCGTATCTAGACCCACAGCTAGTTCCTGATTGTTCCTCTTGCGTTGTGGCGTGGAATAACATAGCGCAGACCACACTTCAAAATTGAACATAAATCAAAAATATCTTTGACAAGCTCACTGCGACACACTGCTACAGGAGGATAACCAGCCCTTAAAGGAGTCATAGAATGCAAAACCGAGTTTCCATTGTCATAGATAAATAACGACAGTTCAGTGGGTGAAATGGACGTACAGAGAAGTTCAAACTCCAGCGACATCTCCTTTCTCTGCAAATCTCACAATTCTAAACTTCCACCATAAAACGGGCAAATTCAGATGAAGTTGGTACACTTGTTGAATGGGAGGAGGAAGGGGGCTGGTAAGGCAGGCAGAGGGCAGCGCAGGGCCACCTGTGTCCAGGCTACAGTCACGGTCCGCCGGGGTTCCCGGACCAGCCCCGTGGCTCACGGCTCGGTTCTGCTGCACTGTAGTCGACCAAAATCCCGGACAATTTTGAAATTCCTCCGGACATTTTTTTAGGTTTGAAAAGTAGGACATGTCTTGTCACCCTACCATATCAATAATTTGATGTTTCCGTGAGTAGGTGCTTGTTCCTATGATGCGTCTTTGCTCAGCTGCTTTGCTCATTGTAAACCAACCAATCAGTGCACAGCTCATCTAAATATTCATGATCATACCATAACAGGAAGAAAACCTGTCGTTTCATTCTAGGGCTCTTAACCAGGCTTGCATTAGGGCTCATAGAAAAGCAAATATACCATTTTCCGACCAACTAATGTTACACACCCTATTCAGAGACCTTAAGGACCAAATACCCTATAGAATCATTCTATGACCCCTTTAACAGCTGTCCCAGCATGCACTGCAGCAGCAGCATCTTCGAGCTCACAGAGCTCAAAGTATTAAGTTAAAAGTTCTCTTTTCTGTTGCTGTTGTTCTATAACAGTACGTTTTAAGATCATTTGAGGTGACAACATTATACTTTAAGCTTCACTATATAACCCATTTACTGATTTAGTTCATAATTTAATAAAAAGTTCCAATGTAGGGGGATCTAGGGTAATTTAACTGAGAATTAAAAGGCTTTTCATTGAAGCCTTATTGAGCATTCTGGCACGTTGTTTGAAGGCAAATACTGCAATATGTGCAGTCCACTGTATGTAAACATCTAGAGACATTAATTGATTTGACTCATAGATCAATAAACTGTGGAAAAAATGGTTGGATCATTCTTGGATGTAACAAAGAATGGGATTAAAGTAATTTTAAAATCCAACTGGTACTGTATAACAACAGTTACTGGCTCATATTGTTTTCTTATATTCTGCATGCATCTTCAGAAATATTGACCAATATTACCTATACAGTTAAATTAGACCGTTTTATTTTGATTTTGAGCCTCTAGCTTATCCATGTTTAATTTTCAAGAAAAATAATAAATTAAATATTCAGGGCTGATATAGGTTTCTTTTTTGCTATACGAAGAGCAGTGTTGCCAACTTAGCGCTTTTGTCTCTATATTTAGTGACTTTTCAGACCCCTCTAGCACTTTTATTTCAACAAAGCACCTAGCGCCAAATCTAGTGACTTTATTCTACTAGTGGAGACTTTGGAGACAACATATAAAAGCAGCGAACTCTGCTCTCCAGAGCCAGTAGATTGGTAACCCCGCCTCCTGCTCTCCTCCATCTTGTCTGCTGTCATGATTCATGCAGCTATTATTTCATCCAAATGAAAAATGGAGAACAGAGAAGCAGATCATGGCTTGTCTACAGTGAAAAGAAGGACTGGGTTATTTACCTTGGCCTTTTTGGAAACACAGGAAGGAGCAATCAGCTAAGTGAGCTTAGTGCTTGGAAAAAATCTTTCATTCCTTTAGAGAGCATGAAAAGTCATCTGAGTACAAAACATAGAGAGGAAAACAACAAGAAAAGAGACGAGAAGAGAGGAACAAAACCTGGAACAAATAATAGATGTCTATTCTATTAACATTTCTCTATCTGTGTAATGGGTCTCTTATGTGTTGTCTTCACAAGTCAGAGTGCCCCCTGCCTGTCTTTGCCTAGGGCCCCAAATTTGCTAAATCCACCCCTGCTGGCAGCAACACATAACCGGTAGCAAGAACCCGCTCTGTCCTCCTCAGAATTATATATATAGGCAGTTGGAGAAGAGATGCAAGGCTCCAAACTAGGCCTATTTTCTTATGTTTTCTGTAAAGCTAGAAGGTAAGAACTCATCCAATGATGCCATTGCATTGTGGGAAAGGAAGGCATTGGTCATCAGAAAGGTAGGAATAGGTATCCAGAAACCTGTCAGCTCAAGTACACGGGACAGACATACAGTGGCGCTTGAAGATTTACATCATTTCATGCTAGCAATTCAAATAACACAAAACTGAAAAAGTGATAATAAAATTACTAAATTATAATTTAGTACAACGAAATATAGATTTTGACTTTTTATTTTGAAAAATAACTCGAAAGAAACAAACTATCCCAGCCAAATAAAGTACTTTAAAGTACTACTAAAGTCTAACTAAATATATTGCCTGAACTTTAGAGGAAACACCTAATTTCACTGATTATTGCCTTAAAAGTGTTGCTCAAAAGCATTCCTCTCCCACTGCTCCACTCAGCAGCCCCTATTTGGGGATGTTCTGTGTAATTTTCCCTCTGTTGTTGAACCTTAGTAATCCGCCTATGAACCAAATGGTTTTCTTTGTTTCAGCTCAGCCAACAAATGTCTCCTGAAGGTCGGACACTACAGCGCTCAGCTGGAACAGTATCAGAAAGCCATCGAGATCTACGAACAGGTACCAGCATTTGGTAAACAGCAGCTCTGGGAAGCTGGTTCAGTTCAGATGTGTTGGTTCCTGCTCTGCCAGAGGAGTCTGAGTGGGATGATTCTTTATCTTTTCCTGCAAAGTAAAAAGCTCCTTCAAGGACCAAACCCCCGATTATAGACGTTAATATACATAGATTACAGGCATGATTACATAAAAGTATATGTAATATAATGTTTGTGTGTTTTAGGTTGCCATGAGCACTATGGACAATCCTCTGCTGAAGTACAACGCTAAAGAGTATTTCTTCAAAGCTTCCTTGTGTCACTTCATTGTGGATGAGTTAAATGCAAAGGTAACAAACATCCCATTACCCGGCATGTGGCCATCGATTGTTCTACACCTCAAAAATTGGTCGAAACTTGAGTCCAAAATTCCTGAAATAAATGTGTTTGTCTTTCATTTGAGCAGGTAAGTCAATTTGAAATAAGGTAAACTTATTTAGTGCCCAATAAATGAGATAATGCAGGTTGTTTTTCTTATTTTACTTGAAAGAAACTTCCCCCACTGGTAGATCATCTTACTTACCTACTCAAATCAAGTGCAAACACACTTATTTCTAGAAAATTATATGAAATGATTGATATTCAGTTGACTTTTTTTGCAGTGTACTGCTTCAATTTTCACATCAGCAGATGAGTTGACCTGTCACTTTTGATCTGCAGTTGGCCATAGAGAAGTATGAGGAGATGTTTCCTGCTTTCTCAGACTCCAGAGAGCTCAAACTGCTAAAGGTGAGTTTCTTTTTTCAATCACTAATTTTTGGTTCAATTAATTCCCCATAGAGTCATTTGAAACAAACTAAGTGATGCCTGTGATTCAATGCCTAAGTGGCTGATTTAATATCACAGATCTCTGGTTAAAGGTGTAAAGTTGGTCTTTGTTATCAAAGAGAACATAGTCAAGATGCCAGGTGTACATCCTCAGGGAGTTACTCCATGGCCCAATCCCAAACTGGCCCCTAAACACTAACTGTTAGCACCAACCGTCCATCCGCACTAACCTTACATAAGCAAGTCTGCATCAGGACGACAGATTTAAAATGAGCAACTATGCTATAATCTGGCTCATTCAAGTATAAGATTGCTCATTAATGTGCTCTGTCCTGATTAAATAAATAAAAATAAATAAAAAATTAGAGATGCACGATATATATTGGTCACCTAAACTATCGGGCCGATTTGGGCTTATTTTCTATTGGCCCGATAGCCATATTTTCCCGATAAAAATAGCCGATAATTTAATAAAAACGCGGAAACTGCGTTCAAGAGTAACGACTTTTATTTTGACGACACAAGCCATGACGCGCAGTGGCACGTCACATCCAATGCATGCAGCCAGTGAGTGGGGAAGTAGACAAACATGCCTTCACCAGTATGGTCGTTCTTCACAATGGCCGAAAATGACAATGCTTTCGCTATATGCAACGCCTGTTCATTGCGGATTCCGAGAGGAGGAAAAAGGTCGTCAAGCTTTAACACAAGTAATCTTATATCTCACCTGAAAAGTCGGCACCGCGGCGAAGAGGTATTAAAAGAGTATGAGGCAGCGGCTGCAGCCGCTAGCACAAGCAGTGAAACCAATGCGGTAACTAAAGGAAGAAAATCCGATGTTACCATTCTGCAGTCTTTTGAAAAAAGTAGACCCTTTGCGAGAGACAGTGAAAAGACCAAAGCCATTAACGGCAAAGTAATGGAGTTCATTGCACTCGGCGACCAGCCTTTCTCCGTGGTCGAAGAGCCATCTTTTCGTAGCCTGTTGGCACACTTGGAGCCACGCTACACTCTTCCAAGCCGCCGCTTTTTCTCAGACGTGTCCCTCCCTGCACTTTATGATGTTGTTGCCACACACATCCACAGCCTAATCGACCAGAACGGACTACACATAAGTTTCACAACAGACATATGGATGTCCGATGTTAGCCCTGTCAGCATGCTAAGTCTAACAGCACAGTGGCTAGACGAGGACTTTAATTTGCAACAAGCCATGCTGCATGCTCAGGAGTGCCCCGGATCACATACTGCCGCAATGATATGTCAGGCGTTTAACACCATGCTTGCACACTTTTAAGTTGAAGTTGTAAGCATTTTTTTTATCTAAATGACTGAGTTTTTTTTTTAATGCAGTCAAGCATTAATGGTTTTCAGAATGCACTTTACTTTATTACATACCTCCATAAGAGATGCACTTTTTTTGTTAAATTATGATGCATGTTTGATGCATATCTGTGTCTTGCTACATGTTTTATAGCAGATTACCTTATTTTTTTGGTGAAATGAAAAGAAATAAACATTTGCAGTGTCACAAAGTTGTTGTTTTTTGTTGTAGATAGGTCAAATCAGCTAATTCATCAGTTATCTATACTGCACAAAGTAGATTATATCAATATATTATGTTAATGTTGTGTTAATAAGAAAATCAAATTAAATTTTAACATATCGGTATCGGCCCTGAGAAGCAGGAAATTATCGGTTATCGGAATCGGTTGAAATTTTTAATATCGTGCATCACTATAAAAAATTAATAAATAAAAAGTTACAGGCTCGCTGGAGTTTCCCAGCAGGTGTAACGGCAAACTAATGGTAGGGGAAATGCTGTCCTTCAAACATAAGTTCCACTGGTTTGCTGCATCTTCGTCACACTGACAAAAAAAAAAAAAATCACAGGTTAGACACCATTCATCCCAAAGGGGACCTCTTTTGGCATGCTTAATTAAAAATAGCGACACAACATGGTGTCTGTGTCTACATCTTGAAGCTTTCTCTCTCCAGTTTGTTTTCCTGAAAAGAGATCACTCAGGACAAACTCTTGAAATAACACTTTATAACGTAGTACATGTATTAAATAACCAGGAGACATGACAAAAGATTGTGATAGAAATTCTAATCTTACCCAGATCAGAAAAGTTGCTTAGGGTTACAGAAGGCAGCTTCTTACCAACCGGCTCACTTCTCGGGAAGTGGAAGATTAACTGTTGGAGAAGCATCATATACAACTCCAGTGTGTCACATCATCACATCATACATGTTTGCAGATGAGGAAACATCCATGGCTCCAGCCTCATCAAAATATCACAATTTGTTTTTAGCTGAAGGACGCTGGTCTCATTCCATTCCCAAATCTTTGCCACATACAGAATAAAGATTATAACTGTATATATCATAAAACAGGGACAGCTGGACCCAGTATTCAATGTGAGACAGTCAGTAGGAAAGTTCAAAATGACTCTCTGGAGGGAGAAACACAAGTAAGTGACCTCGATCATCTGACAGTAGATGATTATCAGCGTGAGTCACTTACCTGGTTAAATGTTTCAGTCCAACCCCAACCATAGGCAGGATCAGCCGATGCACTGCCAGCGAGATGCGGCCCCAAGCTGCCCAGAGTGTCCCTGACACTGCAGCCACCGAGAACATGCAGGAAGACGATCCAGGACAGGGGAGAACAGATCAGGCAGGAACAGTTTAGGGATACAGGAGTTCTCCGCAGGATCAGAGATTCCAACCCAAACAGGAAACAGGGGGATCTGGGCTTCTGGGAATACTCAGACCGTGAAGGCAGGTTCAGAGTCGCAGAAATATCTGCGACAAGCTCACTGCGACATACTGCTGCGGATGGATAACCGGTCGTTTATTTCCGTGACTGTATGAAATGTAAGCTTTGAAATCTGCTTCAACAGAAACTCCTGGAGGCCCATGAGGAACAGAACAGCGAGGCGTTCACAGAGGCCGTCAAGGAGTTTGACTCGGTGTCCCGTCTGGACCAGTGGCTGACCACCATGCTGCTCCGCATCAAAAAGACCATCCAGGGAGACGCTGGAGACTTAAAGTAGAGGAACATAAAGGAGCGGAGGGAGGGAGGGAGGGATGCAGAGAGAAAAGGGGGTGAGAAAAGGGGTTTTAGGCTGGAGAAACATAACAGAAAAATGAATTGGGTTTAGTATGCGGAGGAGGAGATGAGAGAGTTTACAAATGTACATATCAGTCTGCATGTGACCCCAGTCAAACTAGCCCCCGCTTTAAGTCACTGTTAAACCCCCCTGTGTCCCCATCCCCCCGTCCTGCACCGTAACACTGGAAAGTATTATACCAGAAGAGAAAAAGGTGAAAGAGAACGCGTCCGCTCCAATAGGATCAAATCTACTTTTTCATGAAGTGTGCAAATATATGAAACTAAACTATATAGAAATGCTATTTAAAAAATTGTTCATATTTCTTGTCAATACTGAAAATATAATTTCATTATTGTGCTCAGTGTCAAAATTTTGTCTTAATATTTTAGGTCTTAGCCCCTTTAATCTCCTCCTCTGTTTTCCTAATGACTAATTCCGTAAAATCCCAGCTCTGTGATTGGTCAGTTCTTGTGAGGGCGGCGCTGTGAGCTAGCAGAGCCAGCTTCTGTCGCTGCCGTCATTGTGCATGTCTGAGTTGCTGTAAATGTTCTGTGTTGTGCTAACATGTAGAAAACTATGTGTAGCCTGTTATGTTTATGTGAAATCAGTAAATATGTACCTCAGATATTGAGCTGAAATAAAACATCATCACTCTACATGTGGTTGTTTATTGTTCAATTTAGATAAGTTCTTTAAGATTTTATACACTTGGTCACCTCTTGAAAGAATGAATACATAAAGTGAACACCTGAACAAAACAATTTATCACCAAATCAGTCACATCTTTAAGGAATCGATTGTCACCAGTCAGATATTAACACTCGTTTTGAATCAGTTTCACCAGCAGGTGGAAACGAGAGGCAGCAACCCAGAAAACCCCAATAAAGCAGACTCTGCAGATCATTTCTCTGTTCTCGTCATTTTTGGTTGAACTTTTAGTCAGTTTTCATTTTGTCAGCGATGTCGCACATAGAGGCCTCAAGAAGCGTTTTTTTTCAGCTTGGAGATAATCAGGTGGTAGAAACATTTTCAGTATCCAGAGCATGGAATAAGTCCCCGGAGACATGGAGGGTTACAGCAGCAGGGCTGCTACAAGGTCCTTTATGTAAAGGGGATGTCCATTGTAAAGGGCGTAGGTTTGATTTGAACTTTGGTAGGGACACTATTGGTCAGGTGTCATTGGTGCTATGCAATATGCATGCCTTTTTTTATGCTGGATGTGAGCATCTGTACTGATAAGAGGAATTAATTGTTAAAAGAGAAAAGCATAATTTTGCTCCATTGATAAAAATTTTATAAGCACTACACTCATTAGATACTGTTTATCAATGTTTGAAGTATCACCGGCTCTGATGAATGTGGAATTAGGACTGTTTTCCACTTTGAAAATGCTTTCATTTGAACGACTAAGACAGAAGGTAAATACAGTTCTTTCTTTTGAAGATATAGAATTATGCAGAGTTAAACCCCACTCTTATAATTTTACCTACTATGCTCTCTCTGTATCAAGCAAAATAATATATTCATTAAAATATTAACTTCACTATAAAAGTTGAACATCTGGGCTTTAGTTACTCTGTGTCGCCCATTTCATGTATTTCATCTGGGGCTGAAAAAAATGAATTGTATTAATTGATTATTTCAATAATTGTCAACTAATTTAGTAATTGATTCATCATTAACTGGAGAATAGAGACTCTAAAACATACAGTAATATAAATATAAAATGTGTTTACTTATATATATAAATATATATAAATATATATATAAACAGCCAGATTCAAGCATTTTTACCAGACATTAATGTTTATACGAATTTACTTATAGACTGTGTGGAAATCTATGTAAGATAAAATGAATGTTAATATTCTTCCTCTGTTTGCTATTGTCTTTATCCTATTTCTAGAAGTATAAATAGTCAATTAAATTACTATTATTATGTGGAACCCTAATTATGCTTTTTAAACGAAAAATATCAGATGTTTAGATGCCATTTCTTCTTGTCATACTCTATAAAAGAAATAACAACTGCTAATAATTATAGCTGAACTTCCTCGAAGAGTCATCAAAAAATGAAAACAGTAATAGCAACTAAATATCGGTAAAAAAAGGAAACCCTCACATTTTCTTTTTTAGTGGCTAAGAATCAGAAATGTTGATGGCTTACAGCCTTTATTTGCCCATTTTTCCAGCAGTCTTCAGAACTCCTGGCTGACTCAGAATATTTCGTTTTATAAAAGAAAAAAAAAATGTTTTGTTTTTTAGTGTACATTTTTTTTAATTGGGACTTGTTTTGTAGCCCAATATTAATTGTAGTAACTGCAGCATTCTAGTGGCTGGCCACAATTGTATATAGCATCTCCATAGTTATTTTGCTATAGTCTTAGACTGCTGGAAGACATAGGGACCCCTATTTCATCAATCTCCATTCTATCTCTATTCTTCCACTCTGCAGAATCTGTTAGTTCAAGCTTTAACGTTCTGCTCTCTTTGGTTTTTCTCATAGTAGCTTCATCTGGTCTGTTCCTGTTTGGCTGTGACTCCATCCTGGAGAGAAATATCAGCTGTGCTGCTGCCATCAACACCTTAGTTTATAGATGTTGGAGATCGGCCTGTTTTTCAGTGTAGTCCTGTTTATCTGACTGTGACTAACTAGATGTGCTCTCTTCGTGGAGCTCCCATGTCAGAGGTTGGGACCGCCTGTGGAGCTGGTTGACAGTTGCCTTTTGTATATCTGCTTCTGTCTCCTTGAACCCCAGTCGGCCTCAGCAGATGGCCGCTCACATTGACCCTGGTTCTGCTGGAGGTTTCTTCCTGTTAAAAGGGAGTTTTCCTCTCTACTGTCGCTACAAGCATGCTTAGTGTGAGGGATTGCTGAAGAGTCAATGAGTCGATGCATTCAACTGGTTTTCCTTAGATAGAAAACTTTGAATCAATCTGATTGGATGATTTGATGAACTGTAAAGTGCCTTGAGATTACATGTATTGTGAATTGGCGCTAGGTAAATAAACTGAATTGAATAATGTGAATGTTTCTGCTCAAACTGAGGGTAGTTTGAGAGCCCGATGCCCACATTTCAGGCCTACTTACAGGCCAATAGAGTACAGGTCGATTAGCTTTAGCCAAAACTGGCAGATAATCCATTGGCATCCTGTGCTTTTTACGGATGAAAAGAGGCTGACACAGAGCATATAGGAGAGTCTGAGAAAGTTACACTGCAGTATCATCCAGCATGACCAGTTTGGTTTTGGGTCAGTAATTGTGTAGGGAGGCGTTTCTTTGGATGGGCAGACAGCCCTCCATGAGCTAGCCAGAGCTGAGGATTTGATGGATCTTCAGACCCATGTGGGCCTTGGGTTCCTTCTAATGTGTGACATCACTGAGCCTCATGTGACTGAGGCGTGTCATTTGTTTCTGCATGATGATGCCGTTTTATGGAATGGCCTGCCTGTTTTTCCTGATCTGAATCCAGTTGAGAACGTCTGGGACATCATGTTTAGGTCACATCCATCAGTGGAACTTTGCACCACAGACTGTTGAGTGCTAACTGATGCCCTAACCCAGGTCTGAGAGAAGATCCCTCAGCTGCAGATGAGGTTAAGACAGAAAGTGTTGTTTATATTGTGAGCATACAACCAAAACCATATAGCTATTATGTTTATGCTGCTAAAAGGAAAGTCCGGTCAGCAAGGAATGATTAATGGGTCATTATTTATACCTAAAACTAATATGTTTGCAGTGATTTAATGAATTTTGCGTTAATTAGTAAAAAATTCAAAACAATAATTTTGTTGCGATCACTGAGTCTGGAGCTGCCATTTTTGCCCAAATATAGTAACACCTCCCTCCTGCCATCTTCCAGCAGTGACCAGCTAGTAAGCCTAGCGCCATTCTCCCCGCTTTACAAGCAAAATCAATGGGAACTATTAGCCCAGGGGTCGCTAACCTGTGGCTCTGGAGCCGCATGCGGCTCTTTAGCCTCCCCCTTGGCTCCGTGGAGCTTTTTCAAAAATTTATGAAAATCGATTTTTTTTTTTGTTTTAATATGGTGTGCAGGTTGCAAACAAAAATTTATGTTTTCCAATGCTTTAAACATTTGTATTATAATTAAATTTAAACAATAATTTGCGTCAAAGCCATAGAGATCAGTGATCATAAGTTGGAACCAGCGTGGGGCGGTGCCAGGCAAACAAAGCTGCAGGTGTGTCTCGGAATATGAATCCCAAAGGGAAAAAAAGGAATATTGCTGATGAGTAAACTTACATAAATATTTATTCAAAGGATCATAGTATTGACCTCGAGCCTTAAATAGAAGGTAACACTTTATTTCTAATGATACTGCTACACACTCTGGTGACAAACAATAAAAATAATTCAAAATAAACTAAATAAGCTTCAAACTGAATAATATTGAAAGAACTCCCGATTCAGAGCTTTACCTTAGTGTCTCCTGGACACTCCATCTCGACACCAATGTGGGTAACGAGATGGTTTTTCATTATCATGGTGAGCTGATCCCTGAGGTCTAAGGTGGGCTAGAATCTACCATAAAAGACATAAATATGAATAAAAAAATAAATCTACAATGCCATAGGTATATGTAAATTTATCTAAAACGTAGTTCAAATATGGAATACACCATTAAATTGTAAAATGCACAATTCAATGTCCCATTAAATTACAAATACGTTGAAATTAAGAAATGTAACAATCAAATGTAATTTAAATGTATTTATGTAAAATTAAAATAAACTAATCATTACCGTGCAGAAGCCGTCTCCTAACCCTATCACCTGATTTTAAACAGTCAGTGAAGTCATCTGAGTTGGTGACCGTCTTTGTCCAGTTGTATTGGATTTGGAGAGGACAAGAAGCAGTTTGTCGCTTCCATAACCTGAATATCACTGTTAGAGATTACAGTTACCAGTTCCTAAGTTGTCGATATGGTAAGGTGACCAGACGTCCTCTTTTTCCCAGACATGTTTTTTTCTTATCTAAAAAAATGTTGATGCTGATCCCATGACCCCAAATTGTCTTTTGAGGGGGCGGCGAGATGGATCTCTCCCTCAACTGGTCTACCGTAAGGAGGGTCTTCTCAGTTGCTGGAAGTGCAAGCACTCACAGGTGCTCGCTGGCTGTACCTCCCCGGCCTTCAGACCCATCAGAAGAGGCAGAACTCTTCCGCAGAGACCATAGAGGGATCTGTGGCAATGATTTTCCACAGCTGCCTCCTGCATCCTTGCCAATCAGATGGACCCTACTGTAGCACCAATGGACACATTCTGTCACTGTATCTGTGAAGATTCTCTGTCATCCAGGTCTTGGTCAAACTTGACAAATTCAGTTTATGTAACTGGCACCTGTACTGTGTCCTGTTTTGCCAATATGACTCTGGGAATAGATTTCCCAAAGCTAGATGTTAGCCCAACAGCTTTGCTTTCACAAGCAGGCCATTATGAGTGTTACTATAAGGTTAGATTAAACTTTATTGAAAATTATTCAGGGGAGTAAAATAATATACAATGGACACTGAGACGGGAAGGGAGGCAAAAAAAAAAAAAGAGGTTAAGAACTAAGGGGAGAGAGAAAGATAAAGAAAAATTGCATGAAAAGGGAAAAAAAATAAATAGACAACACAGAAGACATGCAATAACCCCTATGTCATGATTGGTTCTCAGAGAAGCCCAATATGAAGAACACCACGGAGACAGATGGAAAGTTTTATAATGTTTA
>NW_015151326.1:30040-33115 GCF_000732505.1 Cyprinodon variegatus
CAGAGCTTCCAAGGGAACAGGTTTCCTGTGAAGCATAGACAACGAAAGTTAGAAGAGAGACTGATCACTAGAGATTCTCAGGAGGTTCTAGGCTTAGGTGCTAACCAAACTGGATCAACACTGCGGCATTGAGGCAAGGTCTGAAGGCCGGTTATATACTGCAGGTCCTCCTGATGATGAGATGCGCCTCAGGTGTGTTGGGGGCTCAGCTTAAGGAGGATCCACGGCGCACTCTGCTGGAGACGGATGGTACCGCTCCAGATCCCAACACCCTAGAGGTCTGCTTCCATACCTGTATTAGATGAGAGGAGAGCATAACAGCAAAAAGAACACGTCAGACAACCAAAGTAGACATAAAAAAAGCTTTTTTTTGTAAATAATACAAAAAATATAAATTTATAAATTTACACAATTCAAAAGGATAAACAAAATAAAGAATAAATAGCTCCAACAAATACTAATAATGATGATAGCACATATATATACAGATAGACAGGCAGGTACTTTGGATACCTTATTCTGTATGAAATGTGTGTGTATAGTTTATTAAAAAATATATCTGCAATATCATTTAGTTAAATGATGTGTAGATGAATTGATTTATTATGAAATATGATGGTTGTTTTTCAAATGCCATTTTTGTGTGATTTTTAGCAGTAATTTAAAGGTATCTCATAGATTAAGAGCTTTAAAAGTAGTTAATGTATGATAGTATCATGATCTGGAGTATAAATATAACATTTATCATTTCCAAAGGAATACAATACATCAGTATACAACAATTACAATTTATGTTATATAAATGACTAGATTAATAAAACAAAGGTTGGATAATTATTTATGATTAAAAATTAAGGTATTTAGTAATTTAGAAATTCAATGATGCACTGCAAAGTTTTTCATGGTGGTGTTTATTATCTGTTGGATACATGCAGAGAAACTTACATTTACTGTAATTTCTTTAAGGTTGTGATATTTGAATTTAATCAGTTTATTTCTTCTTCTTTTGTAAATATTGATGATCTATGGGGAATTCTTTACATGCGTTTGTTTACATGAGAATTCTTTAACTGATTTTGTAGTTTGTGGGTTTGCTTTAAAATTTTTACCTGCATCCTGACCAATATGATCACCTGTTTTTTACAATAATATTAGAAGAACAAGACGAGAAAAGTAGGACTCTTGTTGGTCTTCCAGTGGAATCCATCTGATTATAACTTTGTAAACATTCGCATCCTTTTCAAGTGGGGGAGCTGCAAAAATTTAGGGCAAAAATTAACAGTATTTCAACAACCCAAGTATTAGTTAGGGCCTTTGCAAAATAATTTAGGAGAGTAAATAAGATCTTACTGGGCATGTTCTTGGCTTTACAGGCCAAGAAAAGAGAAGAGGATAAGCAAAGGCATGCTAAATGTCTTGAACCCTGGGACATGGATAAAGATGAGAAAAAAAATCAAGAATGCAATCTGGAGGTTGGCGAGCTTCTTCTCCACACATGAACTAACAGAGTTTCATAGTGTAATGGTAAGTTGATTGCTTTTTATTTCAGGCTGAAGGCTGAAAGAAAGTTCAGAGAAGAAAAGGTCGGAGCCGATACATAAAGCCATCCAAAAACATGAACGCTTAAAAGAGCAATGGGGGTTGGTAAAATCTCTCGATTTTTGAATGCCGCTCTGCCTTCTCAGGCTGGGTTCTTTCTCTAATTTTTGTGTGTTTACTTAATGCAGACATTTTGCTGTAGCAGATGCTAAGCTTTTTGAGGACGTATGGCAGGTGATTGATGATGAGACAAAGAAGTTAGCAGGGAGGGCTTTGGATATAGATTCAGAAATCTCCCAGCACCTCTCTGGCTTACCCAGAAAGCAGCCTGATTTGGGCCTCTTGGAGCTCACAGGTCCCATGGTGCCTTGTAAGCCATTTCAAGAGGTAAAACAGCAAGCATTTCAAACCAGCAAGAGCAGACAGGGGATAAGGGATGGTTCCTCTCAGCCTGATATTGGATGTCTGGACATGACGGCAAAAAACGAAGGGGAAGCAGTGTGCTTGTATATGTCAACAATGGGTGGTGAGGTTGCTCAAGGACCCAGATGCAGAGACAAGGGAAGCAGAGATGAGTTCTGAGAGGTTTAATTGCAGACAATCGGTAGCAGAGGCAGAAATCCAACTTAAAATATTAAACAAACCAAAACCATGGAGAAATCAGGGGAAAAACGAGTCTGAGGAGCCAGGGAGAGATGAGCTGAGTAGACAATAAAGCAACAAGAAGGAACCAGCACTGAGTGACTGCAGAGGTGGAGTATTTAAGGAGAACCAAACAAAAGGATGGACTAATGAGCTGAATGGGGAGCAGGTGTGGGTGGAACTGGCAAGAGGGAATCCAAGGGGAAAGAAAACAATCACAAGGGGGCAACAGAGAGTAACTAAAGAATGCTTGAAGATCATGGAAAATAAAACCAAAACAACTGATAACAGAAAACTGAAAACAACAAATAAGAACCATAACAGTATAGCATTCCTGACTGGGAGGCACAGAGCCAGTCTAACGACACGCTGAAAGAATTGAGTGAGCTGCTGTGCAATGAAGTGGTTTGTTAAAAATTCAGTTTTTATCTTAGCAAAAAAATATAATCTTTAAAGTATTATAAGTGAAAACACAAACACTGATCGGTGTCTTTCCTGCTCCCTCTTCAGGACTTCTGGATGGGTGAGAAAGGCCTGAAGCAGCTAGGTCCTCTGGTAGAACAGGGACAGCCTATCGGTCTGTGACAGTGTACGTCACTTCCACAAAAGCGCAATTCATGTAGGGTAGTTAGCGCCATTTCTGTGGTGAAGAGACAGCAGCAACGAAGAAAAGAAAACTAACAGAGAGCAGACGTGTTCTAGTTGCTTCTTTGGAAATAATGGGACACTGGTGCTGCGTCAAAGGATGCAATAGTAATTCTAAACAGAAAACAGCAGATGGGGCCGTACGGTTTTTCATATTCCCCACTTGGAAAAAAAAATACGGACCGCAGACAGAGGACTTAACAAAGGGGCTTCGGGCTCCGTGGGTCGCTGATGTAAGAAGGAAAGACG
>NW_015151326.1:36334-39819 GCF_000732505.1 Cyprinodon variegatus
GGCAGGACAGAGAAACAGAGCAAGGGAGGACACAAGAGGGCAGCAGAGGACAACAAATGGACAGCCAAGAAAAACAGGAACAAACAGACCAAGACTCTGACACAGTCTCTAAAAAATCTATCAGTCCAAATGATGAATTGTCTGTCGGGAGCAATAGATTATGAAAATATATCATTATCATAATCTCAAAATTCAAACTTCAACAGTAAACTGAATTACTGGCTCTAATAGCTTTAATGATCAAAATAATCGATTAGTAAACACACTACAATGTTTTCACTGTTAACTAAGTCAACAAATAAACATTAAATCTAATGGCTTAATTGAAATCTCTGAAGAAAATAAACATTCGAAATAAGATTTAAGTTCATCAAACTGTCTCTTTCTCTCCAAAAGTCAGAAATGTATGAAATCATGACTTGTATTTTATGATTGTGTTCAGGAGGATCATTCCATAATAAACCAACATAAGGATATCACAACATAGAGCCAATATCTTCTGGGTTTCTAGTATTACCTTCGAAGACTGTTAATGGAAAATTATCTAACTTAAACAGTTTATATTATGAGCGTCATAGTCATAAGCACTGCCGTCTATGTAAGACCAGAGGCTCAGTCTGTGCAATAAACTGCAATCGTGGTTGATTATGGACTTAGTGTCCATTCAGTGTGGATCAGAAAGTGGGTTATTTCATTGCATGTGTCACAATAACATTCTGCATGGTCCATTTTGTGTGTTTTATGTCATACAATTTTAACTAGACCTAAAGAAATAGTAAGATATTAAAGGTGTCATGTTTATTCATGCTCAAATAACCAGAAAATGCATAATAGAAAAAATGTAAATAAAAATAACACAACCCCATTATTAGAACACAGATTATGGAAATCATATTAGAAGTGAATCGGAATTAAATCAAAATGAAGTTACACACGACGTCCGCAACAGGATCCTGAGGATTTTCATATGCAGCGAGGGGGATTGGGAAGTGGTGGCCGAGTGGTTAGGACATTGAGCTTGGAGTCCTGAGGTTCTAAGTTTGAGTCCCACTCCCACGGACTGCCACTCTGGGTCTCTGAGCAAGACCCTTAACCCCACACTGCTCCCTGGGTGACCACGATGGCAGCCCACTTCTCCCCAAGGGGATTGGTTAAATATAGAGGTTAAATTTCTCCAATGTGAGATCAATAAAGGTCAATTATAAAGAAAGAGACACTCAGATGGGTCTAACCCCTACAGAAAACCATAAATGTCTCTAAAGGCGCAGTCATGAACTAAACTCCGATAATCTACCTGTGTGCTTATTTCATATACCTGCTTTTCAATCTAAATCTGACTCATAATTTACACCATAAATTGTGTGTCCGATGAAAACTTTGGTAGAGAGGCATAGATGAACAATACCAGAGAGTGAGTGTCAGCGGTTCTAAAGCTGTTATTAATTAGATAAATAAAAAAGTAATTTCCTAATTGTTTCATAGCGGTTACATTAAGTAAGTAGACACGCCCATGGCAGCACACCTGAGCATTCTTCAACCCCACCACCCCTGGTTGCTGGTTTCCATGTTCCTGCCTAAATATCTGCAAAAAAAAACTGCATCTTTAAAATTAACTGCACTAACCAAGGCAAATTATTACAACTCTGTGAGTGATAGACAAGGAATCGCTTTCCCACCAGCAGCAGCAGTGTGGATGAATAACCATAGCTGGATCAGAGTCACAGCACCATGGATAGCACTGTTTGCTTAAAGTAAACCAACTGCGTACTACCATGGGTGCATCTTCCTCTATAAAGCCAAGTAAAATAAAGCAACTAATAAAAAGACTTCTTCTACTTAGTTAATATATAAATAAAATGTTATTTAGTCATTAAAGTACAGCTTGAATACAATTTTTTTTACAAAGAAATCTGTATGTAAACATCTTTATTGTGTGAGGAGAAATAGATAACTGTGTAAGTATCAGCCCGTCATAACTTTTCTCGTCTTAGACTGATCAGAACCTTTTTTTTGTTTACTTCTGAAATCTCTGTTTTAAACTGCTGATGAAGATTCTCAGTCATCCAGGTCATAGTCATTCCGTAAAAGTTTAAAAAATGTCAGACATTTGAATTGAAAAAGCTTCCTGAAGGGGAAGCAAAACGTCTTTAAACCTTGGAAACCAAGTCCAGTGGATTGTTTTTAATCTGTTTTAAACTATATTTGATCTAACCATGTTCCTGGTATGGTTTTAGAAAGATCTCAGCCCCAGATTTTTCCACATTGTGGGGGGTACACACCCGGGACACTGCCATGGATGCAGCGTATCGGGAGAGAAGAGGAAACATTATCCCAGATGAGAAAGTGAAAATGTGGGAGGCTTCCGAGAGCATTCTGAGGCAGCACATTTAAGTGGGACATACACAATTTTTGCAGTGCATGTACAACACATTTATTATTAATAATGGATTTATTGGAAATGTGTTCATTTGTTTTCCAGTGATAAGCTGAAAGACAACTCTGCTCTTATGCTGGAGATTGAGTCTCTGAAGAATCAGAACAGGGAGCTGCACCTTAAACTCAACATGTGATGGCAAACTTAAGTGGTAGCCACATAGAGCTGCCTGGGCCTTAGCTTCAGCTTAAGTGCATCTTGTTAATATATTTATTTTATTTTTTGTGATTAGTTGAACTGCTATGCATGCCATCACACTATCAACAGACATCATCAATTACTTTACTTAGCCTGGTATTTTTTATATATAGTGCTACTCCACCCCCTTTTTAGAGGTTCGTTTTTTTTGTTTACATACATCTATTCAATACGAAATTGTCATTCAGTTTATTATTTAGCCAAGTTTCAGAAATAGCAATGACCTTAAATAGATTATTAAGCTGATCTAAGTAGTCTTTGATGCTTTCAAAGTTAGTATTTAGACTGCAGCTGTTGAAGTTGATTACCGAGAAGGTTTCATTTGATTTGGTTAGAGGCAATTTTAAGTTGGAAAGTATTTACATTAATTTTCCTGTGTTTAAATAAAGGTTTCTGTCTGAGTCTATGTTGTTCTCATTGTATTATGCAGCTACTTGGTTGATGAGATTAGATAACTCCTTTCATCTCTAACTACATTATTCGTTGAAAGAAGTCAACTGCAAATATAAAAGATATAAAAAATATGTTGACTTTCTTTTTTCTTTGTATACTCTGAGGAATTTGGATCCCATTGAGCTGTCTCACTGAAGTAGGGTGGCCATTTCTATAGCACCAAAAAGGAGGACATTGTGCGGCATATCAATAAATTACTAAGGTGTACATAAGAATCGGGTAAAGTCACATTTATAGCACAATTCTTAGTAGTTTAAAGAGGATGCTTGTGTAGCTGAATAGAACAAAATATTAAAGAAATGTAAAAAAGAATTGCTTCCCAGCCTTTGTATTTATTTAATAAATTGTGGTGTTTAAAAAGTGACATTTTTTTGACAAAAACTGCAGAACTGCTGCAATT
>NW_015151326.1:41464-43424 GCF_000732505.1 Cyprinodon variegatus
GTAATATGTAGCCGACATTTTTTAAGATGACTTGGATAATAGCGCGTTGTGACAAACACCAGATACAGCACTGGGACTTGATCAACAGCCGATACCGCACCGTGACGTGACAAACCAGTAGGTGGCAGTAGTGTTCTTTGACAAACATGGATGCCTCCAGTAAAGCACATTCAAATGAAAATTACTCTTAATTAAAAAACACTGATCATTTATTGAACAGTATATAATAATTTCATATTTAAAATACTTTCAGAAGTTTGAATTCTGAATATGACCAGAGTTTTCCTTTAAATTATTTTATATGACATATAAATCCTCAATGGAAAAGGACATATTATTGATAAATTGATTTTATTCAGGATGTAAACATAAAAACAGTTTTGTAATTTTCCCATACATTTATATACACAAATGTATTAAGTAATGTTTTTAAGGAACTGCAGTTAGCCATAATAGCTAATAAACATTTTAAGACATTTTTAATCACTGCCTTCTGACTGCGGCACTGTCAGCCAGAATGGATTAGTGTCACCGTAGTTGAAAGGGGAACTAATTTGGACGGAAACTAGTTTTTGAACACCTTCCGGAACTCAGTACTTCCGGTGCATGGTTGTTTTTCGTAGCGTTCCGCGTTAAGTAGACGTTTTCTTCAAAGAATAAACAGTTCACGTTCTTTTTGAGGAGAGTTGTTTACTTAATTTCGTTTCTTGAAGGAGAGAAAACCGCCAGACCGTCAAGATGCCGCGAATTATGATAAAAGGAGGCGTTTGGCGCAACACCGAGGTACGTGTTTAAATGATTAGCTTGGTGCTATCTTCTGTAAGCCAGAAAGTTAGCATGAAGCCGGACGTTATTGTAACGGAATCCAGCTCAAATAGATGCTTTCTTTTTTGTTTGACTAGTCTTTTAATGTATTATTGAACATCGGTTACTGATTGGGTTGTCCATTTTAAAAGAGAAAACCTAATTGGAAAATAAAGCCTTAAGACCTTGCAGTGTTACTCATCGAGTCAAAAAAAATAAAAAAATAAAGTATATATATATATATATATATATATATATATATATATATAATCACAAAAGGCTTTGTATATATACATTTGAAATGTTGTGTATGTATTTTTCTTTCAAATATTGGAAGAGCCATCATAAACCAAACCTTTATTATGATTATGGGGCTAAATTGCTACATATTAGCTTTTGCCTTAAAATAAACTTTGCCAAAACAGCTAACATATTTCAGCGTTCTGTTGGGTTTTATAGTTGATTCAGATGATTTGACTTTGATTATTTTTAACCCTTTATAGGGCACCCAGTGAAATACTTTGAAAATTCAAATTTCAAGCCAATAGTGTTTTTAAAATCCAGGAAAACACGTTATTACCTTTGTAACATTAAAAAAATATGGATATTTTGATGACAAAGATGAATTGAATGTCAATGTAATAAAAAGAAACGCCAACTTGCTGATACTTTTTTTAGTTTATAAACCAAAATATAATTAACTAGGCTTATTAAATTTTCAATTAGCTTTTCACATTTTTTCTTGAATTGTTAACTTTTTTATTCAGCTTAATTTACAGTAGGTAATATGTCATTTAAGGGCTCATCTAATTGGTCAAATGCCAAAATAAGATGTACAGCCATGTAGCAGCATCTTTGCTGAATGGCTGGATGTGGATCTCGGCTTCTACAGTCATGGCCAAAAGTATTGAAAATGACACAAATATTATATTTTCACATGATCTGCTGCCCTCTGGTTTTCATGTGTGTATGTCAGATATTGTCATCACATACAAAAATACAGTTGCAATCATATTATTAGTAACAAAAGTTTTTAATGACAGAATGAATTAATGCAGCAAGTCAATCTCCTGCACCTCTGCAATTCTCCCTGGCATGCTCTCAATCAACTTCTGGACCAAATCCTGACTGATAGCAGTCCATTCTTGCACAATCA
>NW_015151326.1:45484-49750 GCF_000732505.1 Cyprinodon variegatus
TTGATTTAAATTATGAAGACATTTTTAGATAAATTAATTGTTTGTTTTTGATGTTTTCAGGATGAGATCCTCAAGGCGGCGGTGATGAAATATGGGAAAAATCAGTGGTCGCGTATCGCCTCCCTGCTCCATCGCAAGTCCGCCAAACAGTGCAAAGCCCGTTGGTGAGTCATCAAACCGAGACACTGATCACTATATCACGCTGTTCAGTAAAAACTCCTCTGGAATATGCTGCTTAGTGTAAATACATGTACATAACCCCGTATAATGATCCTACTATTAAAAAAAAACTGTCATATGTAGGTGCAAGGGATGTAGGGGGAAATTGATTTGGTAATATGTTGGGATTTTATATATATCGATCTTTAAGTTCCCAGCATCGATTTTACAAAAACAAAACATTTTTGCCTCTGTAACACCACAGATAGAGTTGTGGAGCCCTTTTGCTGTGTGGAGCAGCTCCACATCTGTAGCACTGATTCAAATCCCAAATAACATGGATACCAAATTAACTGATTGATCTTTATCTTCTGATGGATCTACAGTAGTAGCCGTTCAAAATGTCCCCACTTTCCTTGGCTGGTCTCCTATAATTCATTTTTAAACATCAATAATTGTACTAAAATATTCTTTCTGTCATGATTTGTGGACATTAAGATCTAAAGAGAAGCTTAATCTCCCTGTAATTTGGAGAAAGGGTCAGAGTAAAAAAAAATATGCAAGGGGGGGGGTCATTGCAGTGGCTGGAAGTTTCAGGGGAATTTGCAGGGAGTGCAGGGGAGTCTGCTGCCATTCGGCTGGCGTTTGACTGGGAACGGCCATTTTGAATGGCTGCTACTGTATGCAGCACTTGCTTTTTTTATCTAAACATTTAATTTTGATAGCTGGGAAAAATATAGCAATATATAGAGCGCACGCTGATCCTGGTTCTGCTGGAGGTTTCTTCCTGTTAAAATAAATTAAGATAGCTGCATGATGGGAAATTTCTATTCAATTAGGTTTAATAAAAATTTTATGTCTTATTAGGTCAATATACATTCAGAATTTAGGAATTTTACATATTTTTCACCTAATTTAAGTAAAAATGACTGTTTTCTATAAAATCTGAATTAGAACTCAAGAAAAACAGATAATTCAGCTGTAAAAAATTAGAATTTTTTTTTATTTGTTTCAAAAAATAAATAAAAACATTTAGCAGATGACTGACAACTGGGATCCTATCTCAACACCACTGAAGCTATCGCCTTATTGTTTTTAAATAATTAGAAAAACAGAATTTGTAAAGAAAAATTGAAATGGATCCAAAGGACCTATCAGTAACCATGTCTGTTGTTTAAACCAATATCATCATTAGAATTTCTTTGAGTATTATGTCTTCAGTAAAGGGGCCCCCCATTGGCCCCTGTCTAGACCCGCCCATGCCAATGCACTTTTTACTTCCTTTGGCACATTCTTCTTCTTTGACTGTTTGAGCTGATGTAACGAGTAAATTTCTCCCCTGTGAGATCAGTAAAGTCAATCAATCATAAATGTGGCTCTCATTGTGCCTGTAGGTACGAGTGGCTGGATCCCAGCATCAAAAAGACAGAATGGTCCAGAGAAGAGGAGGAGAAGCTGCTTCACCTGGCCAAGCTGATGCCCACTCAGTGGAGGACCATCGCTCCCATCATTGGACGCACCGCGGCCCAGTGTCTGGAGCATTACGAATACCTGCTGTATGAGACGCTCTCCGCTCAGTCCAAAGCAGACTTCCTCCTTTTAGATGGCTTCCTTCATCCCACTCTGTCTTCTCTGCTGGTTTAGAGACAAAGCCGCCCAGAGGGAGAACGAGGAAGAGGTGGGAGATGATCCCAGGAAGTTAAAACCAGGAGAGATCGATCCCAACCCTGAGACCAAACCTGCCAGACCCGACCCCGTGGACATGGACGAAGGTGATTGGCAAACTAAACGTGGTCTGATCAAATGATGCAAACTAAATAAACCTTCATATTTACCTGATAAATACTGAAACAAAACCAGCTGCTGGTTTATGAAGGTATTTCAAACATTAACATCAATCGCAAAAAACTCGAGAATTTGAACCCCGTTCACCATTGTGTTAAACTTTTTATGCGTTTTCTAAATCCGTTACTGTAGTTTTTAACCTCCGTTTTCCAAATATTTCCTTTTAAATTATAATTACTTTGCCTAATTTTTTTGGATATTACTTGCTAAACATATTGTGGGAGCTTTGAGCATCAGCTTCAAAATATCGTATTTAAAAAAACAAAACTGCAAATGTCAAGAGCTATAGAAAATAATAATGATGGATCTTTGCATCTATCACCCTTTTCTGTCAAATGAAAACTGGTTTATATGTATTTCTATGCAATAACTCTGTAATGAAACAGGCTAAAAATGGCGCCACCTATAGGCAGTGGCCCTCTACAGCTCTCAACAATTCCACATTTGATCACTGCTGCACTTTATAAATGGAAATGTTCATTTCACCGCTAAAGCTTCACACACTGTAGGATTTTTTGCCCTTTTGGGCCGAATCTCCAGTGATGTGAGAAGTTTTTGATCGGGCCGCCGTTCAGCCTGATATTGCNAAGTCAAGCTTATTGAACTCCAGATCCTTTTTTTAGGGAGTTTAATATTTATGTAGTGCAGGACAAGTGTAATCTAATGCAATATCATGAGAGTAAAGATGGCAGCAGGATGGCTTGGTGTGGGCAGAGCCCAGCCTCCAGATTAGTGTGCATCTGATCTGAATAATTGGAAGAAATTATTATTCTTGTTTTTTTTTTTTTTTCTTTCTTTTTACATGTACATGTTACTAATAATACCGAACCTGACAGAGACAGAAGAAAGAAAAGCAGTAGAAAGGAAAGAGATCCTTTGGACAGAAACAGAGAGAAAACAGCAAAAAAGACAAAGAAAAAAAAACATACAACCAACTATGTTAAAAAAAGAAATTATTTGTTAGAGGCTTCATTTTACCAAAGTGCACCATCTCAGTGGACTTATACAAACTCAGAATGAAAAATTTCAGTTAGATAAATTTTTTTAAGATTACCGGTATGCCAAAATAAATTGTTGGCATAATCCTAATTGTATTGCAATTTGAGTTTTAGTCAGTTATTTGAACTCTAATTACACCGGGATGGTGCTTATCCTTATGTTTTCTCCACTAATTAAAGACAAAATGCAATGAATCAACATAATATAAGATATATTCATTTAAGGATTTTTACATGTCTTTACCAACATGACTAGCATTGTTCTTTTTTCACATCACTCATCAGATTGTATTATTTATGCTACTGAAACTGATGCTGCAGAAGTAATCAGATTCATTTTCCCTATTAGGGACGGATGTTATCAATTCATGAATTAATCTAAAGATGATTGATCTTATCGAACAACTAAGGATTAATTTCAAAATAAATTTTTTTTGAAGAACCTCTGTTCTCTCTTGGATCATGAAGACTATTTATTTGCATTATGCTCAGTTAAACAATAAAAAGAGAACATATATGTTGTAACTGTATTATACACTGACTGGATAAACAAATAAATGTTTTCCTACGCATTATTAAACGTATTTAGAAGATGTAACTGTAATGTAGCTCTCTGTTTTTAGTGGAATCCAGCTTCCAGTGCAGAGAGACTTTGTGCGGCTAGCAGCACCTTTAAACAGGGTTAAATTAAATGAACCTATTTAGGGGAGAACTTCAGGAGTTTATCCAGTGTTTAAATTTACAAACAGAACCACATAAAGTTAACTGAGCAGTGGAAATAATCTGGTCCGGACTCTGAATCCGTTCATGTTTCTGCTCTAAGATTCCCTTCACTCTGGCATTACTTCTCTTGTAAATACCAGTCAGATTCTGCTTAGATTGGACAGCAGCTCCCTGCAGTGAATGCCTGCAACATTACAACAATAAGGATTATCAGTTAATCAGATGGAATAATTTTTATTGTATAAAACAAATAATCAACAACCTGATTTTGATTTGTTTAGATGCCTGTTTACCTTAGCTTGGATGCGGAAGCAGCAAAGCTCTACAAGCCACCCGCTCCTTTTAAGGATGGGAGGGATGTTGCTCATTATTAGTTATTTTATCATCCCGAGGCTAGAAGTTGATTTAGATTATAAAGACATTTTTAGATAAATTAATTGTTTGTTTTTGATGTTTTCAGGATGAGATCCTTAAGGCGGCGGTGATGAAATATGGGAAAAATCAGTGGTCGCGTATCGCCTCGCTGCTCCATCGCAAGTCC
>NW_015151326.1:52481-54786 GCF_000732505.1 Cyprinodon variegatus
CTTGTTTCTGTGTTGTTTGCTTTTAGATCAGTGATGCTGAGTTAGAGGAAGTGGTCAAAATGGGCGTGGCCAGCGAGGTCGCTCGCCAAGCGGCCGAGGAGAGCGAAGGCGGTAACTCGGCCTCCTCCGCCCTGCTGTCAGAGTACAGCGTCACAAACAACATGACCGCAGGGCTTCGGACTCCGCGGACCCCTGCTGCCCAGGACAGGATCCTGCAGGTGACTAATCAGCTTCTAAGGTGTCTGAGGGACAGACTTAGATTGGAGCATAGCTTCCCGATTCTTCAGCTCCTCTTCTTCACTGGATGCTGAAGAACGGCCACATGTCTGACTTTTCTGAGCCAGATTTCTGAAATCCGCCTCTGGTCTTTAATCTGTATTTGTCTGTTGCTATAGAAATCATCCGCTAATAATAAGGACTGATGAATAAAAGCCAAATTAGAATAATATTCCTCGACATCGGTGATTGTTGGTGGTAAAATGTAAAATTTGAAATTTTATAAATTTTTATCTGTAATGTTTAAGTCATTCCAAAAAAGGTTGAAAAAACAATCCATTGTCCTTTGTTTCTAAGTCTAAAGACTTTTGCTTCCCATCCATGAAGCTTCTTCTATTCCAAATGTTCCGAAATGGCGTTGAGTTCAAAGCTTTACACAGTAGCCCAAAGTAGGTGGATTGAGAGGAATGTGAAGAAAGCCATCCATGTTAAGAAAAGAAAAACCCACCTTAAGGCCTGGTTATCCTCCTGCTGCAGTGTGTCGCAATTATTTTTGATTTATGCCCAATAGTGAAGCGTGGTCTGCGCTATGTTATTCCACGGCACAACGCAAGAGGGATAATCAGGAACTAGCTGTGGGTCTAGATACGACTGAGCTGGTGAGGAAGTGGGGGCAAGTTTGTGCGACAACGGAGGGACATAAGAGCGAAAAAGAGCGGGGATCCAGGTGGAAAAATGGTCCGAGCGTTCTTGCGCACCTCACTCTTCTAGCTGGTCCATTTTCACGAGTCATTTTCCACAATGGTGGTCATACAAACAAGACAAGCCGCTAAGGTACCAGACAGGAAATACGCATAGTGTAGCAATTGAGTTGATTCCTTCCCGCTATCATTGTAACCCCACCCCGTTACAGGGGAACAGAAGACCTCACCTACTCAGCCAGGCCAACAATTTCCTTTAAGACCCGCCTTTCAGAGACATAGACAGGTATGGGACATTGCAGGCTAAAAGATCCCCATTCCAAAAGGGTGGACCCGTTCGTCTGTTTCAGTTTGCTTTTTTTTTTTTTTAACAAAAACAAGGCATTATTGGGCTACTTTATAAAGTCTGGAACTCCACACTATTTCTGACATTTTGAATTGAGAAAGCTTCCTGGATGGGAAGAGAAACGTCTTCAAACTTGAAAACAAAGTCCAGTGGATTGTTTTTAACTTTTTTTGAATGACTATGACCTAGATGACAGGGAATCTTCACCAGCACAATGTGTGAGTCCTTTGCTTTTGAACCTTTTTATTTTGATGAAATCTAGCAGTGTTTAATGGATGTAACACAAATATGAAGGAAAGTATAGATTTATTAATTATAGCTGATCCGATGAATCGTTTTAGTTGTTTTGGGGTTTTTTTTATCACATAATGCAGATTCCTAGTAAACCCAGAGTGTTTTCCCTTTCAGGAAGCCCAAAACCTGATGGCTCTGACCAACATCGACACGCCCCTGAAAGGAGGCCTCAACACCCCGCTGCACGAGAGCGACTTCAGCGGTGTGACGCCTCAGCGGCAGCAGGTTCAGACCCCGAACACGGTGCTCAGCACACCATTCAGGTGAGACCCGGTGATCCCAGATGCTTTCCTAAAGTCCTTCTCCCAAATTAAACTGAACAACAAAAAGGATAAAGATGAAGAATCCTTTTATGTTTTAAGGCAAACGAATGAATATTTATACTCTAAGCAGTGGAGCCAGGAGTCCTTCTAGAGGTCAACTAATACCAATTATTTTCTCGTTAGTCTAATCCGGCTGGGCTGATTATTGAAGCCGACTGTTGCTTCGTCGTCCTCCCTTTACATGTTAAAACGATAATAAATACCTGTAGTCTTACTCTAAATAAATGAAATTAAAAAAAGTTAGTGATGGACAATAGAAGAAGGGAGCATCACGGAATGGGTTTCTGAGCCAAATTCACATATCAGCTTATATCAGCCGTCTGATGTATCGGCCTCTCTGAGGTCAGGAGCTGAACATTTTCGACACGATCACTGAGTCTGGGAGCGGCCATTTTGCCCAAATATAGTATCGCCTCTGCTCTGGA
>NW_015151326.1:57542-68266 GCF_000732505.1 Cyprinodon variegatus
GAGCGCCATTCGCCACAAGGCGAGTTAGTGTAAGAACTAGTGATGGATCTAGTAACACCGATGCGTGGAGCCCAGAGAGCAAAACACTACCGGTGCACGTGTCGTTTCCAGAAAGTCATGTGACCGACACAGAAGCCGTTTCTAACTGACTGACTCACTAAACTCTGTTTAAAAACGTATCTGTCAACATGATGCATCTGCTGAAAAAATGTCTCATATTTTTGCGGTTTATCATTAAAATGATCAAGAATTTTGGCGCCTAAAAGGAACAGAAAGGTTTCAGTCTTGTTTTTATTTTAGTTTTCTCGTTGTGTCATCCTTTTCATCTGAGTAACTGTTTTTACTGTACTTATTGTGTAAAAAAAAAAAAAAAAGACTTAAAATCCTAGTCCACAAGCATCTTCATTCACATTTTCCCCTAAAATTTCTTGTGTGATAATCAAAGACATCAAATATCAAAGATATTTTCAATTTAAACATAGATATGAAATATTACAATACAACGTACAATAACTTAAATGATATAATTCTTCTAGGTCATCAAATCAATTCAGTTTAGTCTGTCCAATAATCTGCCTGTAGTGTCTTTAAATGTCCAGCAGATGTCAGAATCAACGCAGCATCAATACAGTTTGGCTTCGATGCATCAATAACCATCACTAGTTAGAAGCACAGTTGTTCTTCAGTCATGTCCTTTCAGCTTTTATTTTGGTAGGTCTCCCTCCCGTCTGTCCCAGAGGCCCATACAGAGAGCGCACCCCGTCATTTACCAACAGCTAGGCAAACTGTGGCGGTGTAGAGCTGGAGCAACCGAGCCTTCTGAGGGACAACACTATAAAGAGAAGGTTTAATTAAAAATGGGGCTTTTTGGAAGACTGGCTGTGAAGGTGCTGATGGCTATATGAACACAAACGCGCAAAGATTAAAATATTTGTTTTGCTTCGCCAATACCAGAAAGGCTACGCTTTGAGTAATGCACTATATATCACATTAAGTGCTGGGAGTGGTGGCCTAGTGGTTAGAGCAGTGAGAAGGTCCAAGTATCCGGTTCGATCCCCACAGCCTCCACTCTGGGCCCCTGAGCAAGACCGTTAACCCCACACTGCTCCCTGGGCGCCACATGATGGCAGCCCACTGCTCCCCAAGGGGAAGGGTTACATGCAGAGAGTGAATTTCTCCAATGCACTGCAAAAACGATCTAGAAATAAGTAAAAATTTCTTAAATTAAGTGTATTCACCCTTAATTTGAGCAGGTAAATGAGATAGTTTTCCAATGGAATGAGTAATTTTACTCTTAAAATAAGATAATTAGATAATATGCACTTGAAATAAGACAATGCAATTGTGTTTTCTTATTTTAAGTGTAAATTGTCTTGTTCCATTGGCAAAATGTCTCTTTTACCTCCTCAATTCAAGACCAAATGCACTTATTTTAAGAAAAAATGACTTATCTAGATTCAGATTTTTTTGCAGTGGAGATCAATGAAGTTCAGTTTTTATTTTATAATAGTCTCCTGTTTGTTAAATGTTTTTTTAATGATCACTCAGATTTTTTTTTAAATGGATAAAATCACAGCGGCTGTTTTAGGCAATTTTATTTGTAAAGCACGATTCAGTACATGGATAATTCAATTCATAAAGGACATGCCTCACTTTTCAGATTTCTCTTTAATCTTAAAAAAAAACTTGTCTTACCCAGGTATACGTTTTCTGTTGTTAAAGAAAAGCTGTTTTCTCATCGCAGCAAAAGGAGAGCCTGCAGCAGCTGAGACAGGGCCTGCTGTCACTTCCTGTTCCTAAGAACGACTTTGAGATCGTTCTTCCTGAAAATGCAGAGAAGGAGCTGGAGGAGACGGAGATGGAGAGCGGATTCATCGAGGACTCGGCAGACATTGAGGCGCGCAAACAGGTAAGGAGGAAGAAGAGCTCAGAGGACGGGCCCCTCCTCGCCGTGGCGTTGAATTAAAACATTGGTTTCCTCAGGCTCAGCGGGACGCAGAGAGGGAGAAGGAGCTGAAACTTCGACACACCCCCGTTCAGAGGAGCCTCCCCAGACCGACGGAGGTATGATTCGCTCCTCCATGCTAACAAAGCCAGATTTTTGAAGCGCTGGATGGTGATGTGTGGTTCTCCCTGCAGGTAAACGAGTCGGTGCTCCGCCCCTCCTCCATGGAGCCGCTCACCGACCTCCAGGTCGCAGAGGAGCTCATCAAACAGGAAATGATCACCATGCTGCATCACGACTGTCTGCACCATCCATCCACCACCGCAGCCAATCAGCTGCTGCGCGGCAAAGCCAAAGGTCCCGCCTCCACGTCCAACAACGCCTCGCACATCTCCTACCTGGAAACTCACCCCTACAAGCCCATCAGCACGGAGGACATGGAACAGGTCAGACACGCCGTCCGCATGCCGTTACCTGGCAACCAAAGGAGGCGGAGGGTTTCACATGTTGCGTGTTGAACAGGCGAAGGCGATCCTGACGGCGGAGATGGAGGTGGTGAAGGCGGGGATGGGCCACGGAGATCTCAGCATGGAGGCCTACACCCAGGTGTGGGAGGAATGCTACGGGCAGGTAAGCATAGGCTCCTCTTCCTCATCCTCCTCATCCTCCCAGCGTTTCTCCACATTTAACCGTCTCTCCTGCTGCACAGGTTCTGTATCTAGCAGGTCAGAACAGGTACACCCGAGCTAACCTGGCGTCAAAGAAGGATCGGATTGAAAGCCTTGAGAAGAAACTGGAGGTAAGCAGAGAACAGTTCAGTTAAATCAACGTGGCTGTGAGAGTTCTGGTCCAAACCCGCCTCTGTGAACCGTCCAGGTGAACCGCGGCCACATGACGGCGGAGGCCCGCAGAGCAGCGAAGCTGGAGAAGAAACTGAAGATTCTACTGGGAGGATTCCAGTCCAGAGCGCTGGGGCTCCTGAAGCAGCACAATGAACTGTGGGAGCAGGTAGGAGGTTCTGATGAGCCGCTCTCCGCTTCATCGCTGAGGGTCGCCATGTTCACAGCTCAGTGTGACCCGTGGCGCAAGACAAAGGTTTACAGATTCAAGATCAAAATAAAAGACCTTCAGTCCTTTTTTTTGTTTAGAGCAGGGGTCAGCAACCCGCAGCTCTTTAGCATATTTTTGCTTTGTAATGAGAGATTGTCAAAAAATAGAGTAACTTGGAGAGGTGTTTCCAGGGAAGGCTGCTGAATATGCAGCCGATCACAAAGCTGGGAGTGAGAGAAAAAGTGAGATTGCAAAACTTCTGGATAATTTATAGTAGCACAAAGGTAGATTTAAGAAGTGAATTGCATCTCACAGTTACTGGATACGGATCTTGGATCAACTGGATGCTTAAGGTTGGCTGTAAAGCTGTATGTTCCGAAAAGAAGCTTGAAGCGAAGAAAAAGCAAGAGAATGGGGGGAAAAGGAAAATTTCAAAATAAGAGCCTGAAAAACGAGGAATTCGGGACATGGCTGCAGCCTGTCGACGCTAAAGATGCTGAAGGATTTTTCTGTGTTTATAGGAGAGTCATGGTTGTTGATGGCATCAAAATAATTTCTAAGAGCATTAAAAGGGCATTAAAAAGCATTGAACTGGAGTTACTCATGGCTGTATAAACCCTAGAGAAGGTACCGGATAGTTCTTTGGGACATCACCAAGCCAGCTGGAATGCATTTCAGATGCATTAATTATAACCTTAAAGAATCCCGTACTTAATTTCTCCTGCAGGAATGGTGCGACTTCCAGCGCCTAAACAATCCTAAGGACTTACTGTGCAATGCTGAACAACTAAAACTAATTCCATCCACATTGAATCTGAAGTATCTCCCATTGACACATACCTTAAAGGAAATAACAGCAGATTAAATTAGACAACCCACTCGATGGTCACGTTTCATGTAGCATAGCTCAGCAATGCCTGTCCTTCCTAATCCCATAAATATGACATGTCTCCTAATTATGAGATCTTATCTCGTAGTTACGCTTTCAGATTTTTTTTTTTTTTGGGTGAATGCAATATGCCTCCGTAAAGAACAACCAGTTCTTATGTCGTAGTAAAGTGTTTTTTGTTTGTCAATAATTTTTCCGATGAATAGATTCAATTTAAAAAATGGCTTTAAGATTTGATGCAGAATTTAAACCAAGTGAGGCTTAAACTGTGACATGAGTAGTTCTGGATAGAAAGAAAAATAAGTTAATGATAATCATTTTCCTCATGCCAAATATTACTTACTAATTACTGCTGTGTTGCTCTTTCAGCTAATTTCACGTCAGCCTCCGTAAATCTAATTAATTATTTTAATTAGGTTATGGATGTAAGAAATGATCATCATGAAATGAATGAATTCTGCGGTAGCTGCCATGTAATGTCTGTGTTGTCCACCAGGTGGAGCAAGCGGCCACCGAGCTGCAGACTTTCAACCAGCTGAAGCAGCAGGAGGATCTGGCCATTCCCAGGAGACAAGCGGTAAAACACTCAGTACTTCTCTGTCAGGTCGGAGGGGAAAGTTGCAGCAGAATAATACGTTAAAACTTTATTTAAACTCCATAGAAACACGAGATGAAAGGTTTCTGTGATTAATGGGAAGAGAGGCTTCTGTCACGGCTGGCATCGATGTCTCCGTTCCTTTTTTAATTATTTATCCTTTAACTTTTTATTGTTATATTTCACCTTTTTTTAAATATACAGTGTACATGAACATTTCTCATTATATAAATATATATATATATTATATAACATAAAAGTTTCACTTGGGAGCTATTCTTCTATTTGACCTTTGTCAAGTTTAATTAGTTCTTTATCTATGTCGCTGTCTTTTGTCCTGAATGTTGTCCAATTTTTCTCCATTTTTCTTCCATTGAGTTTGTTGAAGTCTTAGACGATGTGTCAGTTTTTCCATGACGTAGATTACTTCTATTATTCCAGTCCATTGTTCTTTACAAGGGTGGTCTGCCCCTTTCCCTATTTTCTCGTAATTCCTTTTGTTGTAGTTATTAACAATATCTTAATCACATACCTGTCTTTTACTCTTACTTTGATATTGTTCAAATTGTAAAGATATAATACCACACAACTCATAGGAATATCATATCCCAGAATCTTCTTCACAGTTTCATGTACATTTTTCCAAAATTGAACAGTTTTAGGACAGTTCCAAAATATGTGAGAGTGGTCGGCGTTCACTGATCCACAATTCCGCCAACACCCCGTGTTTCTATCCTTACATTTATTCTTGACTTTAGGCGTGATGAAAAATCGTATTAGATTTTTCCATGTGAACTCCCTCCATATCCGTGAATTGGTGGATGTCTGATGTGTTTTTCATGTATCTGACATCTCCGTTCCTTTTGAAGTGGGACCGCTGCATAATTTCAGTGAAGGGATCCGACCCTTTATATTTAAAAACAAAATGGATCCGATTTATTCCTGTCCGTATTGCGATTCTGACAGTCCAACCAAGATGGACCCTGGGGTCTATTTAAACTTCCATTCAGCCAGGAAGTGAGACCTTGTGGTGAAGTAGAATATACTGGAAATGAGAAACGTGACGCAGATTTAAAATATCCGCTGTAGGTAGCAGATCTGCTCGAGTCCTGCTTCATGCCAGTGATGTTACGCTACATGACTGGCTGAACGTTGCCTCATGATGTAAAATAAGGTGACCAGATTTCTGAAATCAAATCTGGGGACATTTCCAGCTCGTAGATAAAAACAAAGTACATTTCTTCAAGATGAAATTAGGAAAAAGGGACAGTAATGGTATTAATATTTTAATAACAAAAATCAAGCCGTAAAAGCCAGGAATATATCTCTTAACACTAGTAGTGTTTTAAGATTAATAAAATGAATAAATCCATAGTGTGTTTTTCTTTTTTAAAGTAGAACTGTCTGTGGGTTGGATTGATACATAGAATTAGATTTTAGGAGTCGTCAACTTTGTCATTTAAACCATCACAAGTACAGAGCACTGAAATTCTTTCTCTGTATTTTAACCCATCCCCTTGGGGAGCAGTGGGCTGCCATCATGGGGCGCCCAGAGAATAATGTGGGGATCAGGGTGTAGGTAACATGTAACAAAGGTTATGAAAGGCGAAGACAAGAAGTTAACGCAAAAAATACGTGTCATTGACGTGTAGTTAATGTTAGAAGTAAATGAACCAAATGGCTTTCCATAGTCTGGAGCATCTGTATCATTAGCGTGTCTAATGACTGATGAAGTTTTACCTTATTAATAACAAAACCGAAACTAAATCTGTTGATGGTGAACAAAGTAACTGTTAGACCGGAATATAAAGGGGGGAGAGCTGGTAGCGCTGTGGCTAGCTGTGCTGAGTAGCTAACAGGTTAGCCTCTTTTAGCTTGGTCAGTTACCCATATTAAGCTACGCTACTTTTAAATTCATGTCAATAACAACCGATCGTACAAAGTAGAATAACTTTGTCTAAAATCTTTATGAAAGTAATTTTTAAGATGTTCCATTTGTTCTGCTCTGCCCTCAGACCTTAATGAGAAATTGTCACTTTCTTAAATGGTAAAGCTCAGTTTTAGAACACAGTAATTTTCTACACTAGATCACCAATGAAACGTAAAATAATAGCAAATATAGGGAATACAGTTTGTCTGACGAGAGTTGCTGGGCAGATCTGGTACCTACTGCAGCTACCCGATCCGTCCCGTAAGCACGATCCGTTCTGCGCATGCTCCATCAGCTCGTTTCCAGATATACATCCGGGTCGCCCTAGATTTTAGTTTGTTAAAAAGATCTACATTACGTTTAGTTAGCGTAGTAAACTGTAACGTGTTAAAGGTTAATGTTATTCCTGAGAAAATAAAAGCCTTAAAATTCTGTTTTATCACTCGTCTGTGACCGACCTGCAGCGGAAATGGGATCTATGCTACTTCCAGTCGCTAACTTTTTCAGCTTTGGATTTAAACGTAAATCTAGTCTTTTTGAGTTTTATGTTTTCCTTATGCTTTATAGTTCGTAATCTACAGAAAGAAACAACTAAAATGCAGATAAAAATGATTTATTCATATTTTGCCAGACTGCTCTGAGCATGTTCCGTGATAACGTCAGAAGCAGTTTAACGGAGAAAATGTAAAAAGCATCAAAATTGTCTCACAAAAAAAACATAAAAAATGTATTAAAGATGTGTGTTAGCATTCTTTAGTGAGTTAAGGGTAGAAATAAGTAATTTTAGTACCTTAATTACATTATTTGGACACCCAGGTGTGCTAATGATACGGATGCTGGAGAGGAAAGTGCATTTTGGTGTTTATAAATCTGCCTGTTTTCTAATGGAGTAGCTGTTGCTGGCAAAGAAAATGGGGGAAAAAAATGTTCAACTAGAGATGAAACTTTGCAAAACTTGCAAAGTTACTCTGAAAACATTAAGGTATTCACAGCTTAATTTCTGGATAGCTTTTTTTGTTTTTTTTTTCTATTTCCAAAAGATGTTATTTGGAACAAAAATCACAATTTTTTTTATTTACTATATCTAACAAAGTTTCTTGATATAAATGTATTTATCCTTTTTTTTTATTGTGTTTCCAGGCTCTGCGGGAGGACGTGGACAGGCAGATGGAGAGAGAGAAGGAGCTTCAGCAGAGATACGGAGAGCTTCTGATGGAGAGGGAGTCTCTGCTCAGCAGCACTCAGAAGTTATGATCAGTTTGATTCGCATCTAAAACAAGAAATCTGCCTCCAGTAACTTTCCACCACGTCGTACTGAAACAGCTCGTCCCTCATCACTTCCCAGTCGCTCTGCCTCAATGTGCTGATGATGCTGTGATTCCCAAAGCTGCGCTCTGAGCTTAATCGTCCTTGTTTCTCTAAGTTTTGAATAAAGTTTTTTCATCAATAAAAACCATCAACTTATGTAGTTTTGTGCAGTTTTTATTGCTAAAATATGAACCAAATGAAAATGTCAGTAATCTGCTACATCAGCAGGCGAGGAAAGCCATCCCACTCCTCCTGTAGGCACTCTGGGGAAAAAAAACAACAAAAAAACAGGGTGTTAAGTTAGGAATATTAGGTGGTCAAATATTTCCACAAATCAGGACTTGGATTCAGTTTAAAATGAAAACATGTCACTTTTTCTCTAAGGGCCTCATTCTTTCAGTGGCAGCTGAGATCTTAATTTGAGAGTTAGGCCAGAAAGTATTTTAGTCTAGCTTTTTGGGCACAAATTTAAAAACTGGTTTAAAGCTCGACAATCACTCGTTCTGTCCATTTTCTCATGGCCAGCCCAAAGTTTAACTTCCAGAGCAAATACTACAAGAAGTCCAAAGAACTTCAAGATTAGTCTTTAAACAAAAGATGAAACTTCACGATGTACAGGTAATACTGCAAACCTGAACACATTCTGGGGTCCGTTTAACAAACTCAGATTCAAATTCTCAACTCTACATCTATCTAGCCTAAAGTCAGGAACTCTGAGTGTTCAGTTCCACAATTCATTCAATAAATGTTCACTAGGTCCACTCACAGTTTAACATGTGTGCAATAAGTATGAAAAGCCATTATCAGTGGAGCACCGATTCGACGAGTCACCATGGCAACAGATGTGCCCATTTCACCCCAGTGGAACTAGAGATTTTAATGCAGAAATGCAAAATAAAAAAAATAAGTGTTTAAAAGGCAAAGCGCTACAGCTACAAAGGAGAGGAAGATGGTGAAGGGGAAGGTTATTGCGCAAGTTTTTATGAAGTGGCCTATGGCAGGCCGTTTTCACATTTATTAGAAGCACTCTCACTAAAATAAGAGTCTTCCAGACCAAAATCACCAAAATATTAAATTCTCTGTGAAAAAGTGCCAATCTTTCGTAAATACGATCTTCATCAAATGGACATGCAATGTTTTTAAAACCTAATGTTGGTTATAGATGGAATGACATATGTGTATATATATATACACATATATATATATATACACATATATATATACATATATATATATATATATATANTCTTTATTATATTGTATAGTTGGATGTGTGTATATATTATATAAAACTGTAACTGGAGCATGTAACAAAAGTAATTTCCCTCTGGGATTATTAAAGTATATCTGATTCTAATGCAGAAATGCAAAATAAAAAGAGTTTAAAAGACAAAGCGCTACAGCTACAAAGGAGAGGAAGATGTTGAAGGAGAAGTTTATCGCGCAAGTTTTTATGAAGTGGGCTATGGCAGGCCGTTCACATTTATTAGAAGCATTCTGTCTGTTCCATTTGTAGATCACTAAAATAAGAGTCTTCCAGACCAAAATCACCAAAATCTTTTAAGATCCTCATCAAACGGACATGTAATGTTTTTAAAACCTAATGTTGGTTATAGATGGAATGATAAATATATATATATATTTTTTTTTTTTTTATGGACAAATCTACAACAAAAATGTGACTAAATAATCAGGAAATAAAACAGCCTGTAAAGAGAGAGGAGACAGAGGACACTGAGTTTACTGCAGAAAACCTGCTGCTGACCAGGTTACTTCTGGGAGGATGTTACTATGGCGACTTAAAACGGGTTCAGGAAACTCTTTCTGTGAAATGGAAAAAGAAGCACAAAGGGTCAGAAGAAGAGGAAGAGTTTCCAGTTGTGTGCAAGAATCAAAGATGGCGACGCCACTGTTTGCTGTTGGAAATGCAGCATCCCTGTGTGCAGCGTTCACAGCCAGAGGCAAGTAGTTTGGACTGATTCATCAAATATGAATAAGGAGTAAAAAACATGTACATGTCAAAAATAAAATGACTCTTTTGTTTGAGCAAAATATATAATCGTAACCAAAATAAGAGAAGTATGTTTAGACTATTGCAAAAACATTAATTTTAATAGGAGTCATTTTAGACCCTACTGGAGGAAGAGTGTTGGTATTGGTAGGCTGTGCCTCCTGGCATTAGGGATAAGGGCGCTTTAGTTTTTTCCTTTATAAACTCAGAATTGTACTGTAGAAATGGAAAAATGTTGGAATATTTATCCTTCCAGGGAAAACCAAACTACTGCTAATGTATTCAAACTGATCTATAATCCCTGATTTTAGCTGCTGCAGTCAGGATAGAGCAGCTGACCACAGGACGTCCCTGATCATTCTCTGTAGGTTTGTTTCCATCCTTCACGTCTATCTGGGCTTATTGTTTCCATTTTAATTCAGCAGATTTTCCAGTTTACCTGCTTTCAACCTTTAAATCAAAGACAGACACACTTCTGAACATTTTTAAGCTTTTTCAGACCCTAAATTCATCCCTAAATGCAAAGTAGTTCGCTGATTAATCCCTGCAGTGAAAAATGTGTTAATTAATAGCAACAATATTGGTTTAGGTCCCTGTCACACCTTGCCGATTTAGCCAGCGTATGCCTGATGTCCCACAATCCCCTAAAACACTGGCATACGCTGAACTTTCTATGTATTTTTTCTGTTTTGGGCGTATACATAGTATATTTATAACGAGTGCAGACTTTATGTCCAACAACATCCTAACTTATGCATAACGCACGGCAGCGTAATGCCCATGAAATAATGCGCATCATTTCAAAGCATCAGTTAAAGCTGCTCCCCTCAGCCGCATCGATGCGCCCAGAGGAGCCCGGTCTGCATGATAAAATGTCTTTGATCACGGTATTAACCTAGCTGCTGTTTGTCGCCCACCCCTAAAAAAAAAGAAAATAAATAGAAATAAAGAAGGTTTGCAGTCGCAGCAGATTCAGCGTCATGTCTGCTAGGAAGT
>NW_015151326.1:69660-71067 GCF_000732505.1 Cyprinodon variegatus
CTTAATGTATCTCAACCATCTGATAACTTACCTGGAACTTATGCTCCACTATGGCATACAACGGGTAATTTCTCGACATTCTCGCCGTATGTCGTTCCAGCGTGTTTCAGCTCATAACTTATATAAGCGTACCCATAACTTATCCAACATATGGACGCGTTTTTACCAGATTTTTCGTACTTCACGCTGGTCTAATTCGTCAAGGTGTGACAGGAGCTTTACATCTAAATCCAATGAAACCATCAACACATTTCTAGGTGTTAAGCTAGCCTCAGTGTGTGGTTTCGTGTCTGTGTACCCACTGTGTGTCTGTAGTTGTATCTTCTGATGGCCTCTCTGATGTGACATGGTTGGATGGCTCCACTAGGGGGCTCCACTGTGACCGGAGAGCTCTGAAAACACAGCAGAGCGTTATTTGTGCAGGAAAGGCACATACAGCCACCGAGGAGAGAAGTGAGACACCTTCTTCCGTTTCCTCTGTCTTGCTCGGCTGTCCACGCTGCCGTTCCCCTGGAGGAGGGGCTTGGAGGAGTGGGAGGAGCCTGGAGTGGATGGGGGCGTGGCCTCAGGCGAATCTGGATCCTTCTTTACCTGCAGCCGAACATTGACAGAGCTTAGATGTGAGGTTTCAGGGGCGGAGCGACTGAATGCGCTGCCCTCCTGCGGTACCTCGGTGTGTGTGCTGTAGTGGATGTAGCTGGCAGAGATGACATGGCTGACGGCGTTCATCTTCACACTCATCTCTTGCTTCACTAACAGAGATAAATCTACGATCTACAGAGGAGGAGGAAGCTGTTACAACACGTTACGCTGTTGTTTTTTAACCAGCTCTTTGAGGACGTTACCTGTGCAACGGTCTCATAGGCCAGGTATGACAGGATCTCTGTGGCCATGCTGTTAGGTTTCAGCTCCAGGCTGCTGCAGTCCAACCAGTCCCGAAACTTTGACGCTTTTTTGGCTGCGATAAAATGAATACGTTACAGAGAGGGCAGCTGAACAATAATACCCCACAGATCCACCAGCAAAAGTAAAAAAAAAAAAACAACAAACCTGCCCTGATTCATAGAAAGCATTAATATCTGACAGCATTTAAGGAGGATTCCTAATCCCGTTCATTCTGTGACTAGAATATGGAGTGTATTTAGCTCCATTATTTGGGGCAAAGAAAAATGAAATCCAGAAGTTAAACTGTGAAAATCATTTTAGTAAGAAAAAAAAGATTTTGAGACGAACCTTTGTTTTCTTAGATTTTGTTTAATCATTATTCATCTTAGAATTTTTTCAAACAGATTTTATATATTTATATATTAGGGGTTGAACGGTTTACAAAATCTATGGTTCAGTTCACGGTTTCGTGGTCACGTTTTTGGTTTTCGGTTCGGTGTATGTTTATTGTTACACTGAAAA
>NW_015151326.1:72198-74726 GCF_000732505.1 Cyprinodon variegatus
TATATATATGTATATATATATACATATATATACACATACACACACATTATACATTTATATACATTATAAATTTCTTTTTAATTTCTACTTTTCTAAATGAATTTAAAGAATTTCATTCTTTTCCAAAACACGTTTTCCCTTGTTCTGTCGGATCAGCATACCCATAGTCAATACACATGCACAAGACGTCAAAGTTGCGTTTATCCCTTAAAAATAGACTTTAAAATACATCGACTGTCGTGTATCCCTGTAGTCAAGTACAAAAAAAAATTAAAGGTCAGATCGCCAAACGCTTCAGTAATTAAGTAATTAAATAGTTTTTTGTACATGACTAAAGGGATACACGCCCGTTGAGGTAGTTTAAAGTCTATTTGTCGGACAGAACTAAAGGGATAAATGGGTATTGACTATGGGTATGCTGCCCACATTACAGAACAAAGGCTCACTTTCTCTTCCTTTCTGGGGGCGAGCTTTTCACTGGAGCATTTTTAATTGGTCAAAAGCAAACGCTTGTATTGGGCTTGAAGTGAAGAGAATTAGATCTGTGAAACACAGTTAGAAAAGAATGTAATTTGAAAATCAGAAAAATACAAAAAAATAAATCATTAAATCTAAAAGAGACCATTTGATAAATATATCATCTGTATGGAATAAAATCTGAAAAAACAGCTAAATCACTCTCAAAACCATTCTTTGGATGACAAAGGTTTTTTTTAAGTTTCCTCTCTGGATTATATTTTTTTTTAGTTTACAAAATGGAACAAAATATTGGAACAAAAGTCACTCCATAGAGGCAGATGAAAAGTCTCACCAAAGCTCAGCTGACGACTCTCACAGAACTCGGTGTACTGAGCCGTGTCCATGTTCCGAGTGTGTCGCTCCAGACGCTGAATATTCAGACAACAAACACAGTGAACAACATCATCATCGTCATCATCATCGTTAGATATGCTGAGTTCTCTGCAGTGACCTCTGACCTCCATCCTCTCCTGTTTAATCGTGTCCACTTCCTGCTTCTCGGCCAATGAAAGGAATTCCCCGGTTTGATCCATCCATGCCAGGAAGTCCAGAGCTAGTCGCTGCCTGCGCTGGTTTCCACCTGCAGACGAACCAGCTGACCGGAGAAACGCAGCCATAGGTCAGACGTAGGTCTGATTATGTTAAAAGCTGTTTGACCGAGTCCGAGCGTTTACCCGACTCCTGCTGCAAGTCCTCTTCCTCCACAGTCTTCAGCAGCTTGAATTTAAAATCTCTGAACTGCAGATATTTTAATAATCGTGCCAGCTTCCTCTGGTTTCAGGCAAAGAAACAAAAAACAAAACAGAAGAATAAACTTCACTCAGAGGTTCAAACCAAAGAGGACTTTAGCTAAAGAGATGAAGCCTTTTCTCTACCTTGTCCCTCCTCAGCAGGAACAGGATGTCCTCGGCTGAAATTACCCTTGAGCCGCGGAGTGCTGCTCCCTCGCAGGCCTGATGCAGCTGTTCCGTACAGTAAAACCATCCGTACATCAGGATCAGACTGTTCAAACTAGGGCCCCTAGTTACAGACTTAACCCCCATTAAAGTTACCATATTAATGAGCTGTGTGTGGACGATGTCCTCTACCAGGGCAGCCGTCTCAAACAGAGGCCTGCGGGCGTCTCCAAGAGCAAACCTGAAACACAAACTTATTCAGCTCTCTGAAGCAAACAGAACCCCCGATGAACAGAACTGGGTTTAACTGGTGAGATGGAGCGTCTCAAGGCTTTCCCTTCATTTAGTCGAGGCATCAAGATCAGGGCTGAATTAATCGGAATAATCAATTATTGAAATAATCAACTAATTTAGTAATCGATTAACTGTTAACTGGAGTATAGAGACGCTAAACTATGGCTTTAGCTGACAGAGAAACCCACTTAGAGCACTTATTATACCCAAATTGTAGAAAAATCGAAACATTTGCATAAATTTAAGATGAAAAATATTTTCCGTCTGTCAATCTGCTCCATCAGAACTCCTCAAGTGGAAAAGTTCTGGTTTCACTTCATTTGATTTCGTAAAGATCTTCTTTAAGCAACCTTTGGCTATCAGATTATTAATAAAAAAAGTAATCAACCGATTAATCGATTTGCAAAATTATAGTTACTTTCAGCCCTAATTACCACTAAATCAAACGGGACTAAAGTGGCGTAATTGTTTCAGCAGCACACAGATCTGCCATGACTGGTCGACCTCTTTGGTTCTGACGGGGGCTCCTCTGTAACAAGACAAAATACTCCTGCACTTTATTCTAAAATAGGCTTAAAACTTTCCTTTTTGATAAAGCTTATAGTTAGAGTGGCTCAGGTTATCCTAATATCTCTATAGTTATGATGCTATAGGCTTAGCCTGCTGGAGGACATAGGAACCCCTATTTCATCATTCTATCTCTATTCTCCCACTCTGCAGAATCTGTTAGTTCAATCTCTCCGTTTTAGTAGCTTCATCTGGTCTGTTCCTGTTTGGCTGTGACTCCATCCTGGAGAGAAATATCAGCTGTGCTGCTGC
>NW_015151326.1:74964-76356 GCF_000732505.1 Cyprinodon variegatus
GAGGGATTGCTGAAGAGTCAATGAGTCGATGCAATCAACTGGTTTTAATTAGATAAAAAGCTTTGAATCAATCTAACTGGATGATCTGGTAAACTGTAAAGTGCCTTGTGTGTTGTGAATTGGCGCTATAGAAATACAGTGAAATAAACTGAATTATTCAATTTCTTTTAATTAAAGTATAACAGCTGATTGATAGTACAGCATGGATTATAAATTAAAAAGGCAGATTGCCTCACTGGATTTATAAACAATTTTACATTTTATTGGATAGATTTTGTCTTAAAGTACAAAAGTGATCAAGATTTGATGAAAGCCTTTCCTCTGACGCTGTTCCTGTCAGACGGCTTCTCTTCTCTTTACTTCTGGCGGTTTTGATTGAATTATGCTCATAGAACCATTTGCATGTCCAAACAAATGGACTCCCTTCAAAGTCTCATCTCGGATAAAAAACAGAGCTTGCAAACGATCGCACACAAACTCGGGGTCAATAGGTAACACAACACACACACAGTTTGACCACAATGCACAGCACACAAACACACGGTTTGACCACGATACACATCAGCACACACGGTTTGGTAAGACCTCAATTTGCATCCAGATAGGCCACTTCCATGCTGACAAACCAACCTGAAGCCACATCCTCCACCTCTTTCCTTCTCTCATTTCTTCTCCTGGTCTTTCTCAAAGATCCCCTCACACCTGACAAGCCAGACCCCACCCACCTCCTTTATCTGCTCTCTGATTGGCTGCCTGCAGCTGTCAGTCACGCTAAGTGAGAAGAGTTCTGGTTTGGGGTTGCGGACAGGCCTGGCCTTGGGTTCGGACGTCGGCTTTGTGCACTGACAGATTTAGGTTTTGGGGTTTATTTGGGTTTCAGCCTCTCTGACCGCCACCGACCAACACTGCTCTGCTGCTCGCACCAAACAGGTGAGTAGCTGCACCCTGACTCCCTCTCAGCAATGAGAAGGTGGACAGCCATTTAAAGCTTATAACAGATTAGCAAGCATTTTGATTTGGACGAAAACTGAAAAAAAATAGTTTATTTTATTTAAGGAGCTGAAAGCAGAGCAGATTTGGGAAGTTAGTTATGAAAATTAATTTGAAAAAAATCTAAATACACAAAAACAGCAACTCTCTGCTCTTCTGTGACTAAATCTATCAACTTCTACAAGCAGTTTGAATTTTTCCTCATTATACATCAACTCTGGGGTTCAAACTAAACCAAAAACCTGCTAAAATAAGAATATTTCTGGACCATTCTTGCAGTAGAGATAATTATATTACTTTTATCTATAATAAAAAAAAAAAAAACATTACAAATTCCCAAAAAATATTTAAAATCAACATGTCTATGTCTTACCGACAAACTCATCAGTTGCTTAAAGCTGC
>NW_015151326.1:77161-78347 GCF_000732505.1 Cyprinodon variegatus
TCCATCAGATGCTGTATCTGAGGAGCTGTGGCCTGTTTAGATCTCTGCTAGATTAAAGTAGAACTTCATTACTGTGTTTTATTTCTTCTTCAGGTTTTTTTAATGGCTTCCAACAGTCTGTTCAGCAGCTCCAGCCCCATGCTGTACTGGGGTAAGACATATTATTAAACTCTATATGAGAGTGTTTGCTCCTGTTCATGATGCTGAGTGAGGACTCGGTTGACTCTGCTTGTCTTTAAAAACAAAAGGAGGACAGGAAAATCTCCTGCCTTTGTTTAGTTAGAGGTTAGTTTCAGGACTAAAGGCATCAGAGACATCCAGTTGACCTGCAGTGCATGTTGAACGCGCCTCAAGGGGCGTGGAGAGGGCCTAAGGTGCGTTCGAACTGCAGAAAAACCATCAATGATAACAGGAGGTGGTCAATATCTAAAGATGTAACACTCCACTGGTTCACATATAAAGTCAGGAGGATGAGCGGCGCTCTGATCACTCTAATGAAATATTTTGAAACGGAACTGTGTCGAAACAGTTTATAAATACGTTCATAAAACATCAACACTTGGCACTGAAACGTTCAGTTTTATATCCTGACACTTGAGGTTTTTACCATCTAAATAAACAAAGATATTCTCTCCCAGACGGCGTCAATGAGCCATAGAATTTAAGATGGACGCCTTGGGTGTGAACGCAGCATAAAATGTTGATTAGATTTAGTTTAGGGATGCACCAATAAAGGTCAGCTTTACGGTCAACTTTTTGAACATATATAGAGGTTAATGAAAGGTCCTCAGAGTGTCTGTAAAACCCAGGGGTGTTTGTGTGTCCTACATCATGCTCTGCAGCTCTGGGATGAAACTGGTCCTGGAGGATGGGCGCTCTTTAGAACTGGAGGAGGCTGAGCCCGCCATGGGACCACTTCGAACCACCTGCTGACCCACATAAAAAAAAAAAAAAAAAAAAAAAAAAAAAAAAAAAAAAAAAAAAAAAAGATTAGCTTTTAGGAAACATAACGTACTAAGAAATTACTACAGAATCCACAGCATCAGAAAAGAAACACAAGAAGGTTTTATTTTTCAAACACTGAGCCTGGTTCTGCTGCCGGTTTCTTCCTGTTAAAACTGAGTTTTTCCTCTCCACTGTCACTACAAGCATGCTTGGTGTGAAGGATTGCATTAGGGTGAATCAG
>NW_015151326.1:80669-84188 GCF_000732505.1 Cyprinodon variegatus
CTTTGTCCTCCAGCAGTCTAAGTCTAAAGCAGCACAAATGGAGAATACAGTTCAGGATAACCTGAGTATTTTGTATGATGTATAATAAAGGTGGAGCCACAGTGCGGCCAAAGTAAAGTCAAGGAGAAATTCAGATTAGGAAATAGTAGTAGCATTACTTATCAACAGATGTACAGTAAATTAATTAAGCCTAGTTTTTATTCATGGAAATGTGGAAACTTTGATTTACTTCATGAACAACCAGCCAACCTTTTTCACTGTTTTCCTGTTGCTTTGAGTTTTATGGTGGTTGGCGGACAAACTAATGCATTACTGCCACCAGCTGAAATGGAGTTTGGACAAGAGCTTAAAAAATTTTTTTTATTTACTCTTGCAATGTAATTTACGTAGCAATTAAATAAACAAATTAATAATTACCTGAACCATTTAAGATGTAAACCATGGCTGACTCCTGTTTGGCGGTCACTCCATCCTAGAGAGAAATATCAGCTGAGCTTCTGCCATCAACACCTTTATTTATAGATTTTGGATCTTGGCCTGTTTTTCAGTGCAGTCCTGTTTCTCTGACTGTGACTGGCTGGATGTGCTCTCTTTCATCCTTGTCTGCCTGGCTGTGTGTTTCCTGGACGGGGCCGCTTGTGGAGCTGGATGACAGTTGCCTTTTGTATCTCTGCTTTTTTTTTTTCTCTTTTCCACTTATGTCACCTTGAACCCCAATTGGCCTCTGCTGATTGAATTATACCTTCAAGGATTTAAAAACCCACAAAATGTCACAGGTTCGAGTCCCGGCCCTGCTGACATTTGCTGAATGTATCTCCCCTCTCTCCTAACCCACTCTCTTATTTGTTACTTTCAAAAGTAACAAATAAAGGTCACTAGAGCCTAGAAAAACATATTTGGAAGACCACAAAACGCAATTTATAGCCGGAAGTAAATTAGACACAGCATTCTCATAAAAAAAATCAACAAAATTATATAATATTTTTACTATGTAATTACATGAAAGAACGGAAAACATAAAGATAAAGCCTCTTGTAACTGTTCCCCTTTCTCAGACACCGTGGGTAAATGTCGGCCGGCTCCATCCCCTAAACTTCACCAGCTGGATGAGCAGGATGTGAGAGCTCCATTGCAGCAGCACAGCACAGCATCCCAAAGAGGCCTGGTTCACACTGACAGCCCCAACTTCCTCTGCAGCATCCTGCCACAGCACTGGAGATGTAACAAGACCCTGCCCAGAGCTTTCACAGTGAGCAACCACTCTGTCAGCCATTCTCTCTGTATCTGTCTTAGTCCATGGTAAAATGTCTGTAAAGGTGTTAAAAGTGTTTTGCATCTTGCAGGTGGTTGCTGTCGGTAACGACGTGCCAGACGGGGTGGTTGTGACGGTGATGGCGGGCAATGATGACAACTGCAGCGCTGAGCTACGCAATGCCACAACAACCATGAAGCAAGGTTATGCCCAATTCAACGATCTTCGCTTCATTGGTCGCAGTGGCAGAGGTACTCCATTTGCTTTAACGGCTGTGTGTTTAATGGATGGGGCCACCTTTTACAGTTACCTTTTGTATCTCTGCTTCTTTTTCGTTGTCTGCTTCTGTCTCCTTGAACCCCAGTAGCCCTCAGCAGATGGCCGCTCACACTGAGCCTGGTTCTGCTGGAGATTTCTTCCTGTTAAAAGGGAGGTTTTCCTCTCCACTGTCTCTACAAGCATGCTTAGTGTGAGGGATTGCCTTAGAGTCAATGAGTCAATGCAATCAGCAGGTTTTCCTTAGAAAGAAAACTTTGAAACAATCGACTAGATGATCTTGTGAACTGTAAAGTGCCTTGAGATGACGTGTTGTGAATTAGTGCTATAGAAATAAACTGAATTACCACCATTTAGTGATATTTACCTGTAAATAGGGCTGTTCAGTGTCGCAGTGGGTAGCACTGCTGCCTTGCAGCAAGAAGGTTCCAGGTTTGATTCGCCCGGGGTCTTTCTGCATGGAGTTTGCATGTTCTCCCTGAGCATTCGTGGGTTCTCTCAGGGTACTCCGGCTTCCTCCCACAGTCCAAAAGGTTAGGTTAATTGGCTAATTGGTTAATTAGCTTCTCTAAATTCTCCTGAGGTGTGAGGTGCGTGAATGGTTGTTTGTCCTGTTTGTCTCTGTGTTGCCCTGTAATGTACTGGCGATCCAGACTGTACCCCGCCTCTCGCCTGTAGACAGCTGAGATAGGCACCAGCACCCCTCGCGACCCCAGCAGGGATAAGCATGATGGAAAATTTAAAGCTTGAATAAGGAAAATGTGTCAAAACAGAAACATGTTGGTGAATTTTCCTCCTCGTTGCCTATGATCATTTTCTTTCCATCTATGTTTTTTTTTCCTTTCAGGGAAGACCTTCACCCTATCAATCAATGTGTTGACCTCACCTCCTCAAATAGCCACAGTACACAGAGCAATCAAGATTACTGTGGATGGACCCCGTCTGCCAAGACGTTAGTAAACCCTAGAAAGAAACACCCAAAGGTTTAACACTGCCTGGGCAGAACCTTCATAAAGGTGGTATTTATGGATGTTCTGCTTTCCTCAGGTCAGAGACAGAAAGAGCTGAACTCAGGAATTTTCCGGCCTCCCAGCAGCATCAGCAGCTCTGCCCCAATAGGTACAGGAAAGTTTAAATAGTTACTTCGATCTTTGTTGAAATGTTAGTCTGAAATTTACTGTTATTAAATATCAAGTAACCTAAAGTGTAGGTGGTGAAATCTCTTAACAACTCAGTTTAGGATATCTGGATTTAATTTTATTTCCTAATGAGAATCCAATGGTGCAAATTTGGTCTAAACAATAATTCTCCAAGTAGCAGGAATACATTTTGTTTTTTACTTTAACTCCTGAAAAAAGCAAAGGGTAGATTTTCATTGTCATTAAATTCATGTCATGATTAAATGCTCCTTTTAGATGATCTTTTCTTTGACAGTAGATTTATAATTAAACAGTTATTATCTTTTAAAAGCACAAAGGGAGAGCTATAGTTTTCCCTTGGAGAGAGATATACACATTTTATTTTTAAAAGAAATACAGAGATAATAATATACAGTATTATATACAGACATGAAAATATGCTGGAACTTTGAAAAGGAAATCTGTATAGAGATGGTAAAATTTTAAATGTGAGGAGAAAAATGCAATCCTATGAAAGGTGATTAGAGCCACTGGAAAAAAATAATAAAATTTTTTATTTTATTTTAGTTTAATATGGTATTCTTACTTTTTTTTATTAAACCTAAATAAAATATAAAAACCAGTTAACTTTTTTTCCCCAGTGGCCCTGATCCTGTCCAGTAAAAGTCTGATGTCAAACTCTAAAGAAATTTTTAATAAAAACAAAGGTTTGAGAGCCAATTTGCTGTTTTACTTAGATTTTATATTTTCAGAGAAATTATATTCTTTTCGCTTCAAGCCCACTACAAACGCTCACTTTGTGCTAATGTCCATGCAGACCAATATTATGCTCCTTCGTGCCTCACTGCAGAG
>NW_015151326.1:84494-94480 GCF_000732505.1 Cyprinodon variegatus
CAGAATAATCTGTTTTTAGTTCTATTCTAAAGTATGAGAGGAACCTTTGAAAGTTCCCTAAATAAAATGATGTTATTTTGTCCTCAGACTGCAGGTCCTTTTCCTCCTCCCTGTGGAACAATGAGCCCTCATTTCTTGGTCAGGTCACATCTCTGACATCCTCCTTCACTCCTGCTCCCAGACTGCATCACCTGCCCTCTGGCCCCTTCTCCACCCATCCTCCTCCATACGCCTCCTATTTGTCCTCTGCTCCTTCTGGTCCCCCTCCGCTGAGCCACAGTGGTCCCTTCCAGCCAGGCAGTTTCTACTACGGGTCCAACCAACCACTCCAAAGCACAGGGGAGGACCGCAACATTGTTGCTACCATGTCCAATTACATAGAAGGGGCGTGTCTTAACATGAGGGGGGAGGAGCCTGTCTGGAGACCTTACTGATGGCAATAAGTTCAGATGTAACCACATGTTTTATTTTGTTTGTTCACTCATAATGTCTTATTTGTTGCATGTATTATTGCTTTAGATGAATATTCTTTTCACATTTTAGAAAACTCTGTACCAATCTGACTGTATGATCTGGTTGAATTATCTCTGTAAAATGCATTAAGATGACATGTTGTTAATGGTTGCTATGGAAATGGAAATAATTGAAAATGTAATTTTTTTAAAATAAAATGATGCTTGACATGAATATGATTGTAAAAATACATAAATAATACTCAAATAGCATCACTAATTTACATTTATTAGCAGACTAATAACCGTTAATGGATTTGCAAATAAATAAAGAAGGTAGATGCTACAGTCTCAGAAATATAAAATCCCAAACATCATGTGACAATCTGAACTTCTATAACATACACGAACTACTAAAAATAAAACTGAAAAAAGCTGCACCATATGAGAGCCGAACAAGAGAGAAAATGGTTTAGTTATGGATTAATTATCTCTTAATCAAGAGATAATTAATCTAATCAAATCTAATCTCTAGGCTTTTTTTTTTCAGAAGCTAAGACATCTTAATTTGATTCCAGAAAAGGAAAGAAGTCATTGCTATGGCAACACTGAGGCACCAGATGTGCATGGCTGTAGCTCTGTAGGGCAGGTTGCAAGAGGTAAGGAACATTAGACAACCTTCATGTTACTTGCTTTAAGCTTCTACACCTTCCAACTGTGTGGGCATGTAGGGGACAGGTATGAGTTAGGTTTTAACAGATTTTGTCATTCTAAAAAAAAAAAAAACATGAGAAACAGATAGAAATGCAAACCTGCAAATCCATCAGCTCCTTTATTCTCCAAACAAACACATGAAATGCTGTTCAATGGGCTGGCATTAAATCAAACATTTGCCCCTTTCTTGAAATTTAATTTACACAGTGAAATAAAGCTGTTTTAAAGAGCGCCTTCCTTTTGTGAAAGAATGGTTCATTTTTTCTTCTTCCTAAATTGTTTGACAAAGGTGCAGCAAACCTGGTGACTTAAATTTAAATGCAGGTTTCCAGCCAGTCTGCACTGATGCAGACTATTTAAGGGCTGAACGGTCCACTCGTCCCACTCACTTTGTGGTTTGGGACAGCCCTTCATATGACGGCCCTCCACGGGAACGCACAAATGTAGGGTTAGTGCGTAGGGGTAGTGTTTAGGGGCTAGTTTGGGATTGGCCCTTTTTCTCATCTGGGCATAATTCACCACCTGGGTAATAAGCAGTTCTGCATTAAACCACACGGTGGCAGCAGTGATACAGTGATACTCTCAAGTGAAAAGTCTTGACTTATTTGACATGTTGGCGTATATAACAATAAACTGACGAGAAAAATACAGTAATTAATAATTGATAAACATTGATATACCAATGCCTAAGATAGCAAACACAGAATCTGTGCTGATAATTCATTAAAATCTTAATAACCAAAGGTGTTAATAACACAAATGTCACAGGTTAGATTTTAATGATCACAGATGTTAATTGATAAAGACGTTAATGACCACAGACGCTCTTGAGGACATTTACTAAAGACGTGGTCATTTTGAGTTCAAATGGGGAAAAAAGAAAAACGAAGTTCCATTATAAATCAACATTTATTACCAACAGTTTTATCTTACATTGTTATTATTTCACAAGAAATGCATTGTTTTTCATGTACAAATTACAAATACATAAGCTATTATCTCCACTCTTTAGTTTAAATGTACACTTGCTTAGTTTTTCCAGTCACCGGATGTGGCGACCTGGCAACATTTTACAGTAAAAAACAGTCAGAAAAAAATGGTCTCAGTCTCTGGGAGAGAGATCAGGAGCTCTTTGAACTCTTTGTGGGAATCATGAAGCTTAATTTCATCCCATGTTTTGCAGTCGTCTAATTGTTGGTCTGACTGTTGATACACGTCAAAGAGAAAACCCCAAGAAAAGCTTGTTCCCAAAAGCTGAGAGATCCTTACAGACCAAGTGACCCAACGACTGTGGTGTGACAGTTAATAGTTTGTTCCCAGAATACCTAAAAAGAGAAGGAGGTTGTATGGAGAGCGAGAATCCTTGCAGAATAAAAAAAAAGGACAATGCTTGTGAAGGACGGCAAAATACAACAGGATCCAGCATTAATTCAGGACCCAGCATTAATTCATTTGCTGGGTTTGTCAAGAAGCTATAAGTCCCAAACTGGATCTGCTGACTCATAAAGCACCACTGAGGAAGGATTTAGAAAAGAATAAACCGAATATAACTTTTTCTGCAAGCACCTAACTTTATAGTTTAACTTGGCCATTTTTCTTTATACAGAGCTGAATAGTGTCATTGAATGCATGTGTGCGTGCATGTGTGTTGCAAAGCCTTTTCTGAAAAATGCTGAACTGCATGAAGGTTTGGGGTTGGGTCAAAGTCAGGCGATGAAAGACAGAAAAACATGCTGGATGTGTTTTTGCTCCTCTCAGATCTAAAACTCACTTTAACTCTTTGCTTTTTTTTTTTTTTTTGGTTGAAATTCTACAAGACAGCTTCTCATTGACCAAGCCAAGCCAGGTCTTCAATAAATACAAATTCTGACAACAGCCTGTGCATTTAGGTAACTTTGGCATCAAAATTAGTGTTTTTAATTGATAACTTCACAGGATACTTCAAAATAGAGAAAATCAGATTTGTTGGTCAAGCAAATCCCATTACAACAGAATATAAGGGCCATCATAAGAAATATATCATTTTTAAATTATGAGCATAAAATCATAATAGGAATCTTATGATTACAAAATCATAACATTACAGGATTAAAGTAGTACCATAAAAAAAGTCATAATATTATGAGAATAAAGTCGTAACTCAACAGCAAAAATACATCAGAAGATTAAAATAAAAAAATTTTGAGACCCTGCAAGATTAATGTTTATCAGATTAAAGTTATAACATTAATATAATAAAGCTGTTATATAAAGAGTCTCTGACTTCCCCTGAGTTAAAATGCTCTCCTCGGGCTGCATTTTGGTTAATCTTAGTTGATCATTTTGTTGAAGCTTTGGTATTATTAAAATAACTTTTTATTTTGAAAATACTGCAATTTTACTTTAATATTATTGCGACTTTATTGTCATTATATTACGACTTTATTCATAATTCTCCATCGTTTCTCATAAACTGTTTAAACCAAAGTCAATTTTAAACTTAACAGAAAATCCAACAAAAATAAATCAGAAACATCCTTTCCATTAAAGCCTTGGTGAACAGAGTTAATTTTCACCATATCTGACCATAAGAAATGACAAGAAATCTATTTGTTAAACTTAACTGGACAACAATTTATCTTTCAGGCATAATAATTTAATTTTACAAAGATAGAAGGTGCAGCTGGTTCTCTGTTTGTTTATATGTTGCAGTTAAAAACATAATTAAACCGTCCATGGTGATAGAAATGAAAAGCAATATTAGGGATTTTATGTTCAAATCCTCTGAACCATGTGAATAGGAAAGCTAACTGTTGCTTCTCCTACTCAGTGCTGTGGATACTGATGGATGTCCTCATTAGTATGACAATAAGGAGCTTGTGCGTGAAGGTTTTGTGGCCCTCACTCCCCACTGGTCTCCACCTCTTCTCACTGAGTGTGTGTGGATGTTTGATGTGTGTCTGACTTCACGCAGAAGTTGGGTTTGTCAGAAGCCCTGTAGCCTGGGAGACACTCGCACTGATAGGAGCCCGCAGTGTTGATGCATTTTCCGTTTTTACACAACAACATCCGGGTGTTCAGCTCTAAGCACTCGTTCACATCTGCAGACAGAGAGACATAGTTGGTATAAAGCAGAACAACATCGGGGCTGTGTTTACATAATGATGAGCTCTCCTACCGACGCAGACCATACGGGACAGGTCGAGTGTGTATCCTTCAAAGCATTCGCAGGTGTAACCCTCCTGAACCCGGACACACCGGCCATTCTCACATCCGTTAAGAATCCCGCATTCCTCTGCTTGCAAGCCCTCAAATGCACTGTAACGATCTGTAGCACAAAAACGCCAGAAACGCATTAAGTTCTTAGATTTGTCCCAAACCTGCATTGATTTCTTTGGTTTATTGAGGTTTTTTTTTTTAACAATATAACATAGGTTTACAACAACATTGAGCCCCACCCAAAGAAAATGAACAAATTAAGTAATGAGACAGAAAAAGATCTGATCTTTTTCTCCACAGAAGAAAACGATTGTTAAATAGATATGACACTGTACACTAATTAGGTTATATATATATATACGTGCATACATGCTAAAATATACCTGAACATACTATAGTATATGCACAATTATATGAATTCATAATGTAAACATACTTAAACTTACAGTTCATACAGAGTTGATAAAGCAGATAATTATTAAAATAAAATAAAGCCAGAAACTATCCTAGTAAGATTGGTACTTTAAACTCTAACTTCATCGCATACCTCAAAAAGGTTGCCGATTAATAGTTTGCCACTTTAACCTCTCAGAGTATGTTTTACTTTTGCCAATCTCATAAATGTTATGATTCGAGCCTGTCAGCTAGTCTGTTTAAACCCTTATGCCTGATTATTAATTCAGTTCAAATGGTGCAGCTCCCACTCTGCCTCATCAGTTTTCATTCCCTCCACTTGTTCCCACCTATATATGCTACTTGCTGACTAATTTAGAGTGCCAGATTATTGAAAGCTTTTGCCAGTAAATTTCCAGCGTTACGCCCATCTGCCTGCCTGATTCTGACCTGATACTGCTTCCTGATTCTCTGAGCCTGTCTGAACCCTATCGGACCGGTCACTGTGAGTTTTCTGGATCTCTTGACTGATTTTGGTTATGGAGTTAAGATTGGGGATTACAGAAAGGAGATGTCTCCCTACTCTAGACAAGGGTGAACTGAGGGTCATGAGAGATAAGAATGAGTTCACACGCCACCTTCATGCCGTGAACGGGTAGACCTGTTCTGAGTGTTTATCTGGCTAAAATTGATATCCTTGATGAACTGCAGTTATTTTTTCTGGGAATAACCAAATGTTGAAGTGTGAGAAAGGTCTTAATCTAGGGGGCCGGTTCGTTCCCCTGGGGGGAGAGTGTGATTTTATAAGGTATAAATGTATGTACTGAGCTTGCCGCAGTTAGAGGGCTCTATCTCTCCATCCGAGGACGTTAAATAAATGTGAACCTTATTTCTTGCAAGAAATGCCTCTGCCTCAGCTTCCTAACTCCACAAGCTGCTTCTCCTCCATGTCCAAAACATTTTAAGTACAAAGTCAAAGCCGCATTTAAATGAATCTGCTCACAGATCTTCTAAACTTCCTTTTTTATTCACTTCTTCAAGACTGTGACACAGAACTAAAGAGAACACTACAGGCAAATATCTTTTTCATTTTGATCTGCATAGAATTGTCCATATTTCAAGGCTGTTTCTACTGCCCCTTTACACATCTTGAACATTAGGGGAGACTTTTTTCCATCATTGGGCTTACCTTTGGGCAACAAGGCACTCATTCCCACCATCACAGTCCTAGAATTAGCTGTATCTGTAGCGCTAATTATTTTTTCTCAGTCAGACCTACATGGTAGACTTAGATTTCAGAAGGCCTGGCTTCATAATCTGCAGTCATAGAGGCCAGATGCAGAAACATACATTTTTCTCTGGCAATCACTTTTTTTTTTTTTTACATTAAAATAAAACATTTAGAAAGTTTCTGATGTAAATCATAGGGCTGCGCTCTCTCACCTGTCTTGTTTACAATCTTTATGGACAGAATTTATATGGGCAGCAAAAGACCGGAGGGGTTCCGGTTTGGGGAGCAGTGGGTTTAATCTCTGCTTTTATGGATAACAAAGTTCTGCTGACTCCTTCTTGCCAAGACCTACAGCAATGGGTCGGTTCTTAGCTGAGTGTGAAGATAAGCTACTCCAAGCCGAGGCCATAATTCTCAACCGGATAAAGGTGGCTTGTCCCCTTCAAGTTGGAGGAGTGTTCCAGCCTCAATTGGACGAGTTCAATTATCTTGGGGTCCTGTTTACCAGTTAGGGGAGTATGGAATGGTAGATAGATAGACAGAGCCCTTCAAGCTGAGGCAGATTAGTAACAGACAGCAAAGTTGGCAGGATTTTGACACTATGCTTACTACTATATTGGTTTGCTAAATCCAAAGAAAGACGTGTATTAATGCCTGAATAAAACCACAATGGCCTGTTTAGAAGCTGACTGAGACCACCAGTAAAAGTGGGTCTCAATGAATCTCAGACTATTGTATGAAGAGTTTTGTATGAACTCCAGCTATGTTCAGGCTGAGGGTGACATGCTGAGCTTGGGGGGATGAAACGCGGTCTGAGTGTCTTTGTAATATCTGTGAAAAGACCCTTTTACGTTACACAGGGCAATCAATCAATCAATCAATCAATCAATCAATCAATCAATCAATCTATCTATCTATCTATCTATCTATCTATCTATCTATCTTTTGCTAACGATTAGGTTTAGGGCGCAGGTGTCAATTGGGTTAGGGTGAGGTATTCATTGGTAATGGTTAGGTTTAGGGCTAGTTTTAGGGTTAGGGCATAGAAAGGGTTGGACATGACTTGTATACCTTCTGGCCTCTTCTTCATTAGAAGTCCCTTCAGACATCTAATAACTATTTAATCTGACCAAGCAAGTTAATGTTTGACATTCTAGGTTGAGGTAAAAGCAAATACTTACACTCTTCATTTTCATAAAAGTTTTGGACATTCTTCTCATCACTTGTAGTCAAGTAGTCTGGGTCCACTTCGTACTCATGGACTGAACCGGCAACGAGGGCGTCCTGACCGTATGGCTGCCGCCTCCCACCCAAAGGAATATTACACATGGACGCATAGTCATCTATGAAGAGCAAAAAGAGAAAGCAGAGAGGTCAAACAAAAATTTATTATTTTTGACTTCTGATAGATGGGTAATGAGGGAGGGGGAGGTTTGACATACGTACATTTAAGACTAATGTCATTATTTTCTTTGTAAAGGGTGTTTTTTTTCTCTCCCAAGATTACTAATTGGATTTAATTTAAATCTAAAACTTTGGTTAAGATTTCCCAACTTAGGATTCATGATCATAAATGAAATGTAAAGAAATTTCAGAGGTACTGATTCTTACAAAGGCCAAGAGGTGCAAAACCTGCGTAAATACCTGATTTCAAAGTCCTGCAAAGGATAAATGTTGCAAGTAGCACAATGGAAGAGATCCAGACCACTAGGTGAGACCATCAGCAACTCATATGGGACCAGACCCATAGACAGAAAGTTTACACAAATTAAATGTTAAAAACATATTTAAAACTTTGCTCCCTTCCCTCCTTTGGATGGCTTCCCCGTTTAGTTTTAGCTAACATGAATTCTTAGTCATATCTGTGTTCTGGTTCAAAATACCTTGGTGATCATCTCCCCCTAGTGGTCAGGCACACCTCCATTATTGGCTATATGCAAGAACCACTTCCACATTCTGTGTCAGATGGCATTGAAACTTCCGTTTCTGTCTAAGCACAGTGGCTTTGCTTTGTTTACTCAAGCTTCCTAAAGTGTGGGTAAACAATGTATGATGAAATGTTCGAGCATTATGGGTAACTCCACAGAGCTTCATGGAGAAAGGCTTTAAGTTTTAGCTCTGTTCTTTATAAGATGTCGCTGCGCAGCAGGTCTCCTCTCTGTTGTTCCATTTGCAGGTCACTAAAATAAGACTCTTCCTGGTCAAAATCACACTTCTAGACTGAGCTATAATCATTTATTTTCTAAATTACATTTTTGAAGCAGAAACTAAATTTCAGGAAAAAATATACACATGTAAGAATTAAGTTTTTATATACCCAGTGGCCATTCAGACATTTATCATCTTGGCTGAATATGTATTAATGATATCTGAAATACATTTCTTCTTGGTCAAAATAATACAAAAAAGAACCGGTAACAATAGGAATATGTAGATCTGAAATTATCTAAGTGTATTCGTTCTTGAATTGAGGAGGTAAGTGAGACACTTTGCCAATGGAACGTGACAATTTACATTTAAAATAAGAAAATTGTTTTATTTCAAGTGCATATTATCTAATTATCCTATTTTAAAGTAAAAATACTCATTCCATTGGCAGATCAACTTATTTACCTGCTCATATTAAAGGAAAATACACTTAATTTAAGAAGGCTTAGTAGCTTGTTATCCCTGTAGAAATCCTAATTCTAAAGCCGAGCATGCACTGTGTGATATTTTCAATCGCTGCACGCAGCTACAGCTCAAACTGTATGACGAACCCGCAGGGTATAAAAGTTCACAGCTCACTATGTATTTTCTCACACTTTGTGCTCTTAAGATCTGATGCGACCTTATGACGGCCAACTGAATTTCAAACATGTTTGATTTTCTCCCGACCTCATGATTCCTGATTGTGAGGTGGTCATGTGTTGCTGATTGCCTGTCGTTACGCCCTGCAGCGGCATAACGCAGCTTTGTGCATTTAGCCTATATATGCTAGTTTGTAGCTTTTCTTAATTTGCAGCTGTTTTGAAAAACGTCTTTGTTACATTTAGATAAATGTATGTAAGGAGTAAATGTACTTGGTGTGCCACAGACTTGTAACAGCATGTGTGTGTTTTTGTTCTGCACCTGAGTTTCGGTCCGGACATAAGGCACAGTCCAATCCCCAGCCCTCTCCGTACCGACAGCAGCACTCAGTGAAGGTTGTCTTTTTGTAGGGGTTCAGAGGATCCATGCACACCTTGGTTTCTGTTACTTTTTGCCAGCAGATCTCCTCATAATTCTGCATCTCCATCGTTGGTTGCTCTACAAAACACATCCAGAGAGACTTTGTTTGGATCTAATATAAATGTATGTCCTCAGCTGGAGAAAAGATACTATCTGCAAAAGAAGCTTTACTGTTGAGCAGGATACAACAACATTTTGTTTGGCTGCATCTCTTTAAGCAGCTTCCATGGCCATGGCTCTAACAGATCTGCCCTTGTGGTGTGAGCAGGGAGCAGTCAGTCTCAGTGACCTTTGAACTGCCACTGTTGTACCTCACTGTATATCCATAAGTTAGACCATAGTCTATTGTGCAGAGTTTGGGGGAGTTTGGTCCTTCTTTGTGTTTTTAAAGAAAAAAAGGTCAGATTGGCTTTTTTTTTTAACAATGTAAGTAATGTTATTGTTCCGAGCACGGTCCTCTGAGATGTGCAATACTTTGAACTTGAAGTTTGTGACCTACTTCCCCTTCGATACTTGGGCCTTTTTATTTATTTTAGTCTTCTTGATCCTGAGTTGTGGTAGTGTTTGCTGCACCAAGCTAATAGTACTTGGACCTCTTACCTTTTAGGAGATCTCAAGTTACCTTTGGGGAGACCTCAAAACACTATTGAACAAGATAGTGGGTGACATGGAGGTGCTGAGGTTAGTCCAAAAGTCCTTGATCCATAGACAAAGGAGGGACCCAAGTTGTAGTTTGTGCAGTTTACTGATCAGTTTACTGATTCAATTCAGTTTATTTCTATAGCACC
>NW_015151326.1:95014-98883 GCF_000732505.1 Cyprinodon variegatus
TTCATCTAGATGAAAAGGCCCTCTGGGAGTTTGTTTGTTCTATGATGGTGTGGGATAAAAAATATTAAAGTATGTCTTTCCTGAGCTTAATAAGGGTGAAAGAGAAGGTCATGAGAGATAAGAAGGAGTGGTGGGGCTTTCCTCAGCCTCCCCCATGGCATGAACAGGAGGGTGACTGTTGTGAGATGTTCCATCTGGCCAGTGAAAGATATAATAAAACAACTAAGGAAAAGTCCTTGGTAGGGTGGGATGGTTTCCCTGGGAGTGTGTGTTGGGAGTCGTTGTATAAATGTGTGTACTGGGCTTGCCCCAGGCAGAGAGCTTTTTTTCTCCGTCTTCAGACATAAAAATAAATCTGTGCTATTTCTCGCACCGTGTGGGTCAGTTTTCTACAACTCCACAATGGTCTCCTCCAGCTTGTTTATGGCTAAGGTACCGTTGAACCATGGCTTTCCATACACAGCAGCGACAAACATTTCCCTAGACTGAAGAAAGAGTCTGCATTTTAAAAGTAAATGTCCCAGATCTAGGCAGCATTGTTTGTGAATACCAACAGCAGGCATACACCAAGAGTTCATGTTATAGACACACCCTCCCTTCCTCTAATCTTAATGGAACATGGTGGGCAGTCAGCCTTGAAGATAGCGCAGCCTTTTAATTCTGCAGAATGGTTGGGGACATTTTGATGCAGCCATGACATAATTTTCACCATATTACCACTGTTTAAACACTTGCTCATGTCACATATATGGCTCGATCTCACCGATCGACAGTTAGATGAGCCCGAATGCTGGCTGGTTTGTCTTGCTTTGGCACCATGGTCAAGTAAATTATCTAGAAGAACAAGTCGAAACCATCTGGGTTCAAATCAGACCAGTATTGTTTTAAGTCTGCATATAGGTCCTTCTCAGTGTGTCGCCTTTGCTAAATAGTGAGCTCTTTGTGGCTGCAGCTACATGTGCTGCAATTTTGGCTTATGCAGGTACTACTTCATCTATCTGTCCTTCCATCCATCCTTGCTGAGTTTCTGTTACTTAATCCCAATGGTTTAGAGCAAGCATTTGGAATTTGGAGGCCCTATGCTGCTTACATTTACCTCAGGGTTTTGAACTGGCAACTTGGAGTAATGTGAACACTGAGATAATGGCATTCGAGTTCCTGTCTTTTGGATGCTTTATTTCTTCAATGGCCATATGTGGCCATATATTTTGAGTAAAAAAAAAAAGAAAAGCATTGAAAGATTTCTTATGGACCCTAAAATCTAGCATGTGTAAATGTTACACAGACGATACAGCATGCTAAAACAGAAAAGTAGCAGTTCTTAGCAACTGCTCAAGTCACAGCCATCTTGAAAAAACAAGTCATGTAATGTCCTTTTGACTGAATGACTTGTAGCCCCAATTTTCGGGAGGTGCCAGTTGAAACTTCCTATTTAAAATGTCAGAAACAACCCTTTAGGTCAGGGGTCTTCAACGTCCATGGCGAGATGGAGCGGGGAGCCCCTAATTGTATATATATTGTATGAAATTGTGTTCTATCAAACTGGTCCTATAATCACTCTATTACAGATGGAGTGATGTAATGAAATTAATTTCTCCCTGGGATTATTAAAGTATTTCTGATTCTGATTCCTGGTTGATGGGACAGGTGTTGTGAATGAAACGGTGCCCAGCTTGAAAGAGCTCCTGTGTGTCGCTGAATGTGTGCATTGATGACTGAAAGACATCTTCTGCCTCCATTTATCTGTTTACTACAGTGTGTTGAATTCATGTTAATGTGGATTTGAAGACATTTCAATTAGTGGAAGAAAATTGCAGGGGGAATATAAAAAAAAAATTTAATCAACCAAAACTTTCGCGACCCCCAGCAGTACCTCTGTGGACCCCCTGTTGAAGACCTCTGCTTTAAGTTATAAATGAAATACAGCAAAAAAGAAAAGATGTCATGCTGCTAAATAACAGAGCCAACAACCGTACAGCAAGGAACATATCACCAATATTACATTACTTCCCTAGTAAAAAAGACATACTTTGATTATACTACGATGGACTGAACTTAAGATGATTTTGTAACAACTATTACTTGGTCAATTAACACTTGAGGGGGTTAGTTATCTTTTGTTCCTTTACATTTTTGGGGACTTGCTAACTGATTTCTAGGGGCTGGGTTAGGGTTAGGGGGGTGTTCCCAGGTTTGGCGTGGGTCTGTGTGTATCCTTCTCCATTGCTCATTGGGAAACAAGCACACTGACTCCTAAGAACAAGTTAGAGATATCTCATTGTTTATTTATGGACTCCTGCTTATTATTCACAGACATCACAATTGTCTATGAGCTCTTTTAGCAAATCAGAGCTTTACAAAATATGAGTTAAAAAAACAAACATTAAATCTCTGATTGGTGCAAGTTATTTGTTTTTATTAGACAAAATAGTCTTTTTTTTTTTTACCATGTTTCAAAAAACTGAAAACTCACCAGGCAGCTGGAGATCTTCGACACAGAGATTAGAGATTTGATCCAGCACCATTGGGGGTTTACATAAGCAAATGTATGAACCTTCCGTGTTCAAACATTCTTCCCCTCCACAAATGGACTCATCCAAACACTCATTGACATCTACAGAGGAAGAGACAAGTATTTCAAAAAGAAACAGCATTTATCAGTTTGACAGTGAATCACAGACAATCTATTTGACACACCATTTAGCATTTACTTTGTCTGACCTGTACATTCCAGCTTGATTGGATCGTAGTAGTGTCCGCTGGTACAGTAGCACTCATAGCTTCCTTCTGTATTCCCACAGTAGCCACCTTTACACACCTCCTTATCAAACAGTTTGCATTCATCTACATCTGAAAGCATCAAGACAGATTCAGTTCAATTCAGTTTATTTCTATAGCGCCAATTCACAACACATGTCATCTCAAGGCACTTTACAGAGACAATTCATCCAGATCATACAGTCAAATTGAGTCAAAGTCTTCTATCTGATGAAAGCCAGCTGATTGCATTGACTCATTAACTCAAAATCAATTCCTCACACCAATTACATTTAAGATTAAATGGTCTGTTTTTATCAGCTGCATGTAAACGTTTTATTTAACCAAAAAACTTTTACAGAGCATTTCTGTTCATTAAACGTTCTATTTGCCACCTTGGGCAAGTTCCTTCTTAATTACTGAATTTCCCATCCACCCCGCTTGACTTTGGATTGGTTGTCACCACCAAACAGCTACAGTATGCCTGAAACCAGATTGTAGTAAATCCTCCCTGATGTGTTTAGAAGAATATTCTTTTATCAGTTCAAAAACAAGAAAGATACCCTGAGTAGAACTACTTCACTCTGTTATACTCAGGGTTATCTGAATCAAAACAGCCGGTAACAACTGGCTTACTAAACTCTAATTCTAGTTACCCACAGTTATATTTATTTAGCATATTGGGCCCTATTGTCCCATTGATGTTATAGAAAAAAATTATGTTCCTTATGCTCCTAACAGAGCACTTCACCCTCAGTCTGGAGGCAGATTTCTCCCACCCCAGTTTGTATTGTCATTACACTGTCACAAGTAAAGAGCAACAAAATTAACTCCCTGCATTTAACCCATCCCCTTGGGGAGCAGTGGGCTGCCATCGTGCATCGCCCGAGGAGCAGTGTGGGGTTAAGGGTCTTTGCTCAGGGACCCACAGTGGCAGTCTGTGGGAGTGGGGCTTGAACTCAGAACCTCTGGTTTTCAAGCACAATGCCCTAACTACTAGGGCGCCACTCCCCTTGCTAGGCCAACACTCCCCTTAAGATCTTTTAGTTATCAGGCTCCTCTCCTGTGGAACCAACTACCAGTTTTAGTCCGTGAGGCAGACACCCTGTCTA
>NW_015151326.1:99477-112225 GCF_000732505.1 Cyprinodon variegatus
TGGATGGAATGGATGGATGGACAGTTTTTGTTCAATTGCAACCTCACTCTGTCTGGTATCCCACTATCTAATCTATAGGCGAGGGTGGGTGGGGTTGACTGAAACATGGAATCTTATTAAGTAAGTTTAAGTTGGTGTTTTGTAAATAAAGTAAATGAAAGCATAAAGTAGTACAATTTTAACTAAAACCTCTGGTTTAACATGTGCCTTAATCGGATGCTATAACTGACAAACTGCATATATGAAACCTAGTAGAAGGTAGAGAAGGCACAGTCTGAAGCCACTGGGACTGATAACTGTTAATAACGACCATGGTTGAGAACGTCCGAAACAGGTGGACAGAGCAACCTGAGGAGCTAGTTTATAGTTGCATTTTGTATCAGTAAATTTGTAACGATAAGTATGTTTATGTTCCCTTTCTCTGTCTGCTTCTGTCTCCTTGAACCCCAGTCGGCCTCGGCAGATGGCCGCTCACACTGAGCCTGGTTCTAATGGAGGTTTCTTCCTGTTCCTGACTGGTTGACTTCAGCCTGTTTTCCGTATACAGAATACTGTTAGCAATCTGACTCCATCTTTAGATTAAATTGTCTCTGTAAAGTGGCTTGTAGTGACATGTTGCCAATTAGCGCTTTATAAATAAACTGACGATTCAACTTTCTTGACCATGCCATATAGAGTAACCATCGAAAAATCTTCTGTTATCAACCTTACGTAAAACTGCTGTCGTAAAAACGACATGCAGCATAAAAACTTTGCCCTCAGTGTGTTATGTGAACGATGTGATGGTTAAGAATAATGTTGTGAGAAAAATAATAGACTTAGGCCTGGGTAACTATACTGGATTTTTACCGTTACCGTCTTTCACTAATGTAATCGTTGAAAATTTTCCCATGTCGGTGAAAGAAATATACTTCTTCTTAAAAAACTTCTAAATTCTGCCATTTTTCCTGTGTGCTGGTGGCTGGTATTTCCTTCCCCTTTAAGACATGGCAGCATGTTCCAAAAAAATTTAAAAAACAATCCACTGGACTTTGTTTCCAAGTTTAAAGACGTTTCTTTTCCCATCCAGGAAGTTTTTTCAATTCAAAATGTCAGAAATAGCGCTGAGTTCGAAGCTTTATACAATAGCCCAACAAAGCCTTGTTTTTGCTTAGAAGGTAGTAGTAACAGTGGCGTAAGATGTAGGAGTTTGCCCGGAAATCGAAGCATTGATGGTTCAAACCCCGGCTCCGACTTTTAGTGTTGTTATGTCCTTAGGCAAGACTTCACCTGCATTGTCTACTTCTGGTGGTCAGAAGGCATGGTGGAAAAAGCGCTATATAAGTACAGGCCATTTACCATTTACATGCAAATTGAAAGGGACAAACAGTTCTGTCCCTTAGGAATGGGGTTCTTTTGGCTTCTTTTGTTAGCCTCCAATGCCCCATACCTGTCTATATCTCTGAAAGGGGGGTCTTTAGATGGAATTGTTGGCCTGGCTGAATAGGCGAGGTCTTCTGTTCTCCTGTAATGGGTTGGGGGTTGTGATGATAGCTGGAAGGGTTCAACTCAATCACTGCATTCTAGGTTTTTGAAAGCTAAAATCTGAGTCCACCCCCTCTGTTTAAGTTTGGCTTTATTTCACCAGCATACGGCAGCATGTGTCTAATCACATGACTCCACCGATTCAGTCAGAAGCGTAAACAAAGAGAATGGTGGATGAGCCCGCTGAAGAAGCGTCTAACAGCTGTAAACGAAATAACATCAGTTATTCCTGGGGAGCTGACCGAGAGCAGAGATGAAGCTGAGCGAGCAGAGAAGTGGAGAGGGAGTTGTCAGAGTTGAACACGCGGAAGACCGGATTTTAGAAAAGGTGTACGAGTTTAAACGATGACATTGTTCTCACTGCACGCTCAGTTTGCTGGCACCAAAATTACGCCATAGATGTTGAGCAAAAGAACACGAAATGCAAAATATGGCTGAAAATTGTGGAGAGTACCAAGAGTAACACATCGAACCTCCACCATCTACACTGGAAAAACAATCTAGATTTCTCAATTAAAGTGTAATTACCTTAAATTTTAGTAGGTAAATGAGATGATTTGCCAATGGAATTAGTATTTTTACTCTTAAAATAAGATTTAGATAAAATACACTTGAAATGAGACAATTCAATTGTGTTTTATTAAACATTTTTTTGCTGTACATTAAGACATTGTTGAATGTTTAAACTTGAATGGGTGCAATACTTTAATATCTAATATAAAATATTATGTAATGTGATATATTCAATAAATAAAATATAAATAGATCAGTTGCATTTTATGTTTATGTCCTTATTTCTCATGGAGGAGCCGAAGCATTTATCATGCATTTATCTTTATCGAGGTAAAACTGTCCAATTTATCATGATATTTATTTGAGGTTATATCGCCCAGCCCTAGATAGACGGATGCAAAAAATTTAAAAAATCTAAAACAGTTTAATCTACATTTTTTTACAACATCCAGTCACGTTTGGATCAGCCGCACAGACTTTTTTTTTTTTGGAACATTTGCACTCTGTCCACTGTCATTGGCAAGTACATATCCTTTTTCAACACTTCCCTTCTGATAAGTCTCGGCTAAGAAAGTTTAATAAACCCTGCCACTGAGCAGGGTTGGATGTGTTGCTGTGACAACTGACACATGGTATTCAACTCAATTTAATTCAGTTTATTTCTATAGCACCAATTCAACACATGTCATCTCCAGGCACTTTACAGTTCACCAGATCATCCAGTTTCCTATCTAAGGAAAACCACTTGATTGCATCGACTCATTGACTCGAAAGCAATCCCTCACACTAAGCATGCTTGTAGCGACAGTGGAGAGGAAAAACTCCCTTTTATCAGGAAGAAACCTCCAGCAGAACCAGACTCAGTAATATTGCTTACCTGTCTTCTGAAACTGAATATCCAGGGTATTCAGATATTTACCTGAATTTTCCTCTGTGTTTTCACTTGACCTGCTTTCTGAAACAGACCCCTGCCTTTGGCCAGAATAACATTTTTTCAACTGATCATTTTCTATATTAATAATCAGTTTGCCTCTTTTTTTCATTCAGTCATTTTTATCGTCTAACATACCACAGAACTTCTGTTAGTCAAATAATATCATGGTAAAACATTTACATCTGTCCTACCTTTGTAACTGTTAGGGAGGGTTATTCCATATAACAAATCTTCATTGGGAATAAAACCTCTTCCAGAAGGACACATCTGGTTGAACTGGTCTGAAAGAGATCGGATAGAGAGGACTTGAGCTTAAGTTGTTAGTGTAAAAACAAACAAAACCTTCTGTAAATACTGCAAAGAAATGTTTTCCGCCTGATGATCCAGTAGCAGGATTTAGAATGGCTTGACATTAAACATAGGATCTATTGGTCACCCTCAATATTAAATTTCTCAAAACAGTCAGGCCTCATTTCCTTACTTACTTTAGGTGCATTTTCATCAGCTTTGTCTTACGCGTATTTTGAAATATCACATCAGAAGATTGATGGAAATGGCAGAAATGAAAAAAAAAGGTAAAAATCTTTAAAAAAAAAGTCTCTACACTCACTTGAGATGGTCATTTGAGTGTCAATGTGCAAAATGTGTGAGATTATGATTAACTTTGATTTATAACTAATTTGTTTATTTTGTGTCTTTAAGGTTTTCAGCCCAATTCAATTCAACCAAATCAAGAAAATAAAAAATACTTAGTTGCATTTGTAGCTTTGGGGTGTACATAACCAGACCATTTCAAGTTAGACAGGTGTTGGAAATGAGCTGATACCTTGACAGTTTAAGCTCTCAGGGATTGTTGGCCTGGCTGAACAGGCGAGGTCTTGTGTTCCCCTGTAAAGGGGTCGAGGTCGTGATGATAGCGGGAAGGAATCAACTCTATCGCTGCATTGTAGGCATTTTAAAAACTGAAATCCAAACAGTGGCCATCTCTGGTAGTCTATAGGCGAGGGTGAGTGGGGTTGACTGACCCCGCCCCCCACCCCGTTTAAGTTTGGTTTTCCTTTCTTAACATAGATGGCTTCCTTCAGGCCCCTCTCAAACCACCTATTTTCTTTGTCCAAAATGTGAACATTCTGGTGCTATGTTAAGAAAGAAAAACCAACCTTAAACAGAGGGAGTGGACTCAGATTTCAGCTTTCAAACACCTACAATGGAGCGACTGAGTTGATCCCTTCCCGCTGTCATCAGCTAACAACACTGCAAACAAAGCAGCCAGTTTGGTCCATTCTAAATGATTCTTTGAAGCAGTTTAACATAGATGTTGGGTAGTTTACATTCTAAGTGAGGTCATAACCTGAAATATGAGAATCAATGATGGCAGCATGATTATTCCTATTATTTTTTTCCTCTATGCTCTATAATGGAGATGTTTCTTTTGCTCTTTCTGAAGATATGTATTGTCTGATGTTGTATTGATGACAGTGACCATAATGTTGGGAAGTAGTAGACTAGAAGTGGGCATCTCCAGTCCTAGAAGGCCCCCTTCTGCAACATTTACATTTATCTATCTTCTAACACATCTGAATGATATGCCTAACCTACCTCCTCACTATGCAGTCCGTTGCTCCAGATTCCTGCTAGTCGCCTAATTACTTGATTTAGTGTTAACCCAAGGACAGATCTAAGAGTTACAGGCTACCAGCCTATAAGGACTGGAGTTGCCCTACTTTGGTTTATTACTTCACAACAAGATGGTCACCATTATTGATGCATTAGATAATCCATACCTCCATAGTAACACTTTTTAGTGAAGCTAGATATGCCTGATGCTTAGCTGAATGTCTTGGTTAAAAACTTTAACCGTTACCCATCCAGCGCAACAGAATGGTTCCCCTGTGTTTTTCTTTTTGGATTTTAAAGCTGACCATCCTAAACCCATTTACTGTATGTAGACAGAGATTAGAAATATGAGGCTTGCACACATTTTAATCCACCAACTCACCTGTACCGTTAACAGGACAAGGGTATACCTCACAGTTATCCCCCCACCCTGCTCCCAGAGTGCAGCAGCACTCCTGTAGCGTGACATGGCTGCTCAGCACACTCTCGCACAGGTTCTCATCATTAAGATGGTAGTAGCAATCCTTCCGCTCCACCAAAGGGCCTATAAAGAAATAAAGAAAAATTGAATATAAATTAATTATCTTAATCAAGTAAAAAAGGAAGATTTCAATCTCTTCTTAAGCCGGGCATACACTGTGCGATCTTTTCAATAGTTGCACGCAGCTTCAACTCAAACTGTACAACAAAACCACAGGGTTTAAAAGTTCAAAGCTCACGATGCATGTTCTCACACTGTGGCCCGACGCTCTGATACAATCTACATGCTCACATGGGCCGTTTGTTCCAGATCAGTGAAGCATAGATGCTGCTTCATCTTTGGTTCTAGTTCTGAGTGGACAGAGTAGGCTGAAACTAGAAGACCCGAGTGGTCTAGGAGGTTGATCTACTGACAACAGATCTGTTATGGATTGAGGTGCTGATCTATTCAGTGATTTATAGACTAAAAGAAAGATTTTGAAGTCTATCCTTTGAGCTACAGGGAGCCAGTGGAAGGACTTTAGAACCGGGCTGATGTGTTCTTCTTTCTTAGTTATAGTGAGGACACAGGCAGCAGCGTTTTGGATCAGCTACAGCTGTGTGATGGACTTTCTAGACCTATGAAGACACTGCTGCAGTAATCAATTCTACTGCAGATAAATGCATGAATGAGTTTCTCGGGATCCTGCTTGGACATTAGTCCTTCAATCCTGGAGATGCTCTTCAGGTGAAAAAAGGTTAACTTAGAAACTGCCTTTATGAGCCTCTGAAGGTTCAGGTCTGAGTCCATCATGACACCAAGATTTAGCTTAGACTTTTATACTTAGACGTAGACTTTGATTATCCTGCCTTCCTTCGTCTGCTCAGTTCTGAACTCCTGCCTGTCCTCGGACCTCCGGGACTTCAGCTTCTGGGAGCATCTGGGCGGCGCCCGCCATGTCTGGTTGGCAGCCTAGCGGCTGGAACCAACCTCATCCACTGGGCACACACTTAACTTTAACATCAGATTAGTGCCTCACACGTTCATTATCATCCTCCACCAGATAGACGTGGTCACTAACCTGTGTTTCCTACTGCAGAGGTTCCTGCCTTAGTTGTTGACGCTGTTCTCTGCAGTTCAATATTAAATAATATTAAAAATGTTAAACCTGTCTCTCTGCCTCGAAACTAGGTTCTTTTGTTCTGAGCCTGTCAGAATAATCTACGGTAATTAAGCTTAAAACATCTCCAATTGGGGAAAAAAATTAAAACTATTAAATGTGGCTTTTTTAACATCGCTTTCTTCTAAAAGTCTGCTAGTTCATGACTTGATTTGTGATAATCACATATATTTATGTTGCCTTACAGAAACTTGGCTGCAGCAAGAGGATTACGTGAGCATGAATGAAGCAACTCCTTCAAGTTATTTAAATTTTCACATACCCAGAAATTCTGGGCAAGGAGAACCAAAAGAAGGTTTCACTTTAGCAGATCATTGTCAGATAAATGCAGTTATAAATAATAAAGAATCTGTTTCACTTTCTCTTTCCTCTGTGTCGCTGAGCAGTGCTGCAGAAGGCAAAAGTTTAGCCTGTTCCCCTTCACAGGTTGATCATTTTGTTGATGGTGTTGCTAGTTCTCTGCGTACTGCCTTAGACGTACTGTCTTAGACAGTGCAGCTTTGATAAAGAAAAACTTTAAAAATAGAAAGCTGCCTACTTGGTTTAATGCAGAGCTGCACACTCTGAAGCAAAATGCTAGGAAACTGGAGAGAAAATGGCGCTTCACAGGCCTACAGGAATCCTACCTTGTCTGGAAAAATAATTTACTGCTGTAAAAGAGGACCCTTTGTAAAGCAAGAGCAGCATACCTCTCCTCATTAATAGAGGAGAATAAGAATAATCCTAGATATCTTTTTAATACAGTTGCCAAACTCAACTAAAGCCATAGCTCTGTTGAACCATCCATCCCACCTGCTCTAAGCAGATATGATTTTATGGGATTCTTTATAAATAAGATAGATTTTAGTAAAAAAGAAAGGTCATTAGCACCCAACTAACTAAAAAACGCTGTGTAAGGTAAGATAATTGTCCGATTTTGTAAATCTAAGTCAATGAGTGTGAAAACATTTAAGATTTGAATTTGTTTCCTGTCGGATCATACATACATCTTACAAGTTTGGAAGTTATGAATAAAAGTTATGAAGTTAAAACAAAACAGTAAAAATGACAGATTTATTAAGAGTCTAAAACACAGATTAAGCTATTGCACATCTTATCAATAAGTGGCAGCAATGCAAATTAAAAAATGCTTGCCATCTGTTTTTTAAACCAGAAGAGGATGAAAGGACAAAACAGAGCTACTGATTGAACATGATGCTGTGAGTGCATTGAAAACATTTTGGCACAGATATAACATCCAATCGATGGTTCTGTTTTCGTATTCTTTTCAATTACAGGGGGTTTGGAGGCTAACAACCTCCAGGTGCCTTACCGCCACCAGCTTGTCAGCTCCAGGGTTACCTGTCTGGATGGGCTCACACTTGGCAATCACAACGTTGTACTCCTGTCCTTTGGGACACACACAGAGGAAGGACCCGTCCATGTTCATGCACTCTGCCTCTCCACACGCACCACTCAGAAGCTCGCACTCGTTCACATCTGGGAAGAAAGGACAGAAAGAGAGTTTTAAATGAGAACACAACAAATGGACGGTGTACAGATTCTAGACATGCAGGTTAACAATGCTCTGTAGAGTCATACATATCATTATTCACATTTGGGCAGAATTGCTGCTAGAATCTCCCACATTGGTAAGCAGCAGCTATTAAATCAACAGTCAACACTTTCAGCAATCCTTTAAACCAAAGGCCTGTTTCGCAAAACAGGTTTAACAAAATCAGACTCAAATCCTAAACACTGAATTGAAATGTGCTTAATAAATAAATAAGCCTCTCCCCGCAAATATTTTAAAAACCCCAAGAACCTTTTAAATATTACCAGAAAAAAAAGAAATACTTTACAATATTTTGGAGTGTTAAAAACAAACTAGGTGCTGGGGATAAAAAAAAAATGTCTAGTGCCATTCTGCATGCTTTTGTCCATCACTGGTCTGAATGTGTGCAAAGGTATGTGCGCACCATACTTTATAATCCAGGGTTCTAACTGTCCATTCATCTGTGAATTTAATCCCAAACATCTCGCATTTGTGATAAACACTCACCTTCACAGGTCTGGCCATCCTGAGCCACCTGGTAGCCTTGGTCACAATGACAATAGAAAGAGCCCAGTCTGTTCTCACAGTCACCGTGGGGTCCACACCGTGTTTCGTTAAGCCCGCACTCATCAATGTCTGAAAAACAACACCACAGTGGAATATCTGTTCATTTTGTGACTAAATATCTCTCTTTTTTAATATCCATCCATGAAACGAATTCAATTTGTGACATTCAGTGTATAAAAGTAACCGTAATGTAATGAATGCTAGCAAACTTTCCAAACTGATGGACCTTAACGTGAAACAGGAAAATACTACAAGGTTTCACAGAAATATACCCAGAGAGCGCTCCAGATGCTGTTTGCAGAAATCATGAGTGAGAGGGTAACAAATATTCCTGAAAGTCTAGACAGCGAGCTTAAAGTCTTCTGTCTGTTTCTCTTCCTGTTGTTTTTCTTCTGTTCTCTCTGGTTTTCTGAGGCATGGAGCAGCTTTTGACACAGTGCAGCAAACTCTCTCTGAAGAAGTGAAAACTGGAGCAGCACACTGTTAAGATATTACAGATATTTTTCTACCCATCTTATTCCTCAGAGGGAAAGCGAAACAGACAAGGATAAGGGGAATAAGGGTGGACACCTTTGAGCATCTCAGCCATCTTCCTTAGGATGTTGTGTTTACAGCTTTCAAGTTTGTTCTTAATCTATGTTAATTCCTCTCCAATTCAGTTTATTTCTATAGCTCTAATTCACATCACGTCATCTCAGGTCACTTTCCAGAGACACTTCTACCAGATGAACCAGTCAGTTAGGCCGCCGTCATTGCGAACTAGTGGCTTTCCAAGGAGATGTCGGAGGTAATTGTGCGACCGTTTCAGGTGATGTAACCGGCATGCGTTACATAAGCTTACTCTGTTATTCTTATTTTCTATTCGGTCCGGTGATATTATTGGTAAATTTCTATGAAAAAAATCTTAGGAGAAAAGGCTTTGTCTTATGCAGAAGGTCTTTAATAATGTATATTTGTCAGGCCAGATTCCCTTTCATGGGGGGAAAAATGCATTTGGCCACTTTTGGCACCGCTATGTCTAAATCATATTTGCGCCCACCACACTGCCCACTAAAACCTTTGTGGAACAAACATGCTTCAACTTATTCAGTTCAAATGTGCCTAACATAAAGACCATCCAGAGTTTCAAATGGGGTTTCATGGTGTTTTGCGGTGTTTATTTTGGAAAAAATTCTGCCGAGTTTAAATATTTTTCATTTTTTCTTTGTTTAATTACCTATAAATCAGACATGGTGACATTTAAAATAATGGTTCTACCTGAAAAATGTTCCTCAATACCTTTCTGTCACACTTGGCTTATGGGGTCAAATATACAGTATTTGACAAGGTTTCATTGAGTTGAATTCTAGCTTGTGGTTCTGCTTCTTACCATCACAAGAAGGCGAATGAAGGCTGGCAGCGAATCCACTGTCACACACACACAGATAGGAGCCTTCAGTGTTCAGACACGTTCCATGAGGGGAGCAAAGTTCTTCCGCACATTCATCCACATCTGTTAAGGAAGCCAACAGAGGATGTGGTTGGGACAGAGAGACAGAATATTGGGACAGCTGGAACTTTAAATATCCAAACTGATAACCATAACAAGCACATATAAAAGCCAGTGGTGGTTGTTCAGGAGCAGTAGGTCTGACAGAGTGGGACAAGTCACCTGTGCAATTGGTGCTGCTGATCTGTTTGTAACCCTCAGGGCAGATGCAGGTGTAGGAGCCGACATTGTTCACACACTCTCCCACATCCTGACAAGGAGAGGCTTCCTCCTGACACTCATCCACATCTGGAAGGTAATCACATTTCAACAACTTTCTCACATGTAGTGATGGTTCAGCCTTTCAAGGACAAACTGCTTTATTTGTCATTACAAAGGAGGACATAGGGAACCCTAAGTATAATTCTGCTTCATTCTATCTTTATTTTCCCACTCTGCAGAATCTATTTGTTCAATCTATTGTTCTGCTCTATTTGCTTTTTCTCATAGTAGCTTCATCTGGTCTGTTCCTGTTTGGCTGTGACTCCATCCTGGAGAGAAATATCAGTTGTGCTGCTGCCATCAACACCTTTGTTTATAGATGTTGGAGCTTTGCCTGTTTTTCAGTGTAGTCCTGTTTCTCTGAATGTGACTAACTGGATGTGCTCTTTTCATCCTCTGACATGGGAGCTGGCTCACAGCGCGTCTGCCTGGCTGTGTGTTTCCTGGACGGGGCCGCCTTTTTGCTTTTTGTATCTCTGCTTCTGTCTCTTTGAACCCCAGTCACTGAGCCACAGTTACACTGAGTCTGGTTTTGCTGGAGGTTTCTTCCTGTTCAAAGGGAGTTGTTCCTCTCCACTGTCGCTACTAACATGCTTAGTGTCAAGGATTGCCTTCAAGTCAATGAGTCGATGCAATCAACCAACATCAATAAACAAAGGTGTTGATGGCAGCAGCACAGCTGATATTTCTCTCCAGGATGGAGTCACAGCCAAACAGGAACAGACCAGATGAAGCTACTATGAGAAAAAGCAGAGAGAGCAGAAAGTTAGAGATTGAACTAACAGATTCTGCAGAGTGGGAGAATAGAAATAGTATGAAGCAGAAAATGAGAAAAAAGGGTCCCTATGTCCTCCAGAAGTGGTTAAAAAGAGAAAAAAAAATAAATCACAATTCCATCATTATTTACACACTTAGCTAAGTAAATGTGGAGGCTTTTGTCAGTGGAGTTAGCTTCCATAGGATCAAAGCATTGTCATACACAACATTTTTCCCTAGAGTCCATTTAACTTTGTTAATCTAATGTAACACCTAAATTTATGAGAAAGACAAAGGGTTAGTTGTTTTTTTCCAATAGGCATTAAAATAAATAAACTAATAAATCTGTGTACTTCACGAGTTTATACTTTTGAACTAAAAAAACTGATAAATTAGCCAAAAGTCAGGGCACAATAGACATAAAAATGAACAACATTCAGGTCAGTGTAAGAACTAGTATACCATCACACTCGTCTCCAGTTGAGGACAACCGGAAGCCTGGCGAGCAGCGGCACAGGAAGGAGCCTTCGGTGTTCAGGCACTGGCCTCTGATACACACTCGCTCATCTTGGCACTCGTCTATATCTGAAGTGGTACAAAGGTTATCTTACCACATTGTCAGTAAGATGCAAACATGACAGGAAAGCACAGGATAACAATCATTGGACAGACTTTATGAACAGGGTCAGACCTACCAATGCAGTGACCTTCATGGCCGACAAAGCCATCAGGACAGGAGCCACAGCTATGGCCTCCTGGCTCATTGTAGCAAATCCCTGAAGGACAAACCGTCTTGTTTTCACACTCATCAATATCTGCGAAGAGGAGACCAGATTTAAAACAGTCAGCTGTTATTTTGACCCCAGCTGTAATTTCTGGTGGGTGCACAAATGAGAGTGGGATGTTCTCGTCCGTCCCCTGCTAAAGGAGAGCAGTTGCTATAGCAACATAGTGAAATCCTGTGGTGCAGGTTGACATGACATCAAACATTTGCTCTTTTCTGAAAAATACATTTACTTGGTCAACTCAAGTCAACTATATTTATAGCCCTTTAAACAACTACAGCTCTAACAAAGGGCTTTACATACCAAGGAAAGTTCAAAATATATAAAAACAACATAGAAGTTTAAAAGAATAAAACTAAATACATAAAACCTCATAAAACCACATAAAAGGGAAGGGTAGGAGAAGATCAGCGATGTAAAGAGGAGCCAAACCATTTAAAGAATTAAAAACAAAGAAAATAATCTTAAGATGAACTCTAGAACGCACAGGCAGCTAATGAAGGGAGGCCAAGATAAAAAAAAAATGATTAAAGAGGTCCTTCCCAGTGACGTCTTGTAGCATTTTTCCCAACTTGTGATTTCCCGCCAATGTGACTTAAATTTCAATGCCAGTGTTTCCACCGCCATTAGTTTAGTTACACCCGCTGGCAAATTCCAGTCACTATTTAAGGGCTGAAAGGTCCACTGGCCCTTGGTGACCCGTAGGAACGTGCAAATGGAGGGTTAGCGCTTACTGTTTGTTCTCACCTGGCCTGCTTACTATTCAAATACAAGCTCTTCACCTGTGCTATGTGAAATTGTTCTTGACCCTGGACTGTCTATGGAGCTTAAACAGTTGTATAGGGATGTCAGTAGCCCTGCTCTCTGTAACCCACCCAAAGACCACAAGGACCAATTCTCACCCTGACCGGTTGGAGCTGGGCTTTGACACCTGGTAATTTTCTTTAGACTTTATTTTCTGGGTATTACTGAGTCTGGGTTCTCATCTCTCTTTTTTGTGTTCCAGGATCACTAGAGTAACCCCAATTAACCTTCATCACTTCAACACCTTCTCTTTAGTACTAAACTACCAATATTAGTTTGTGAGGCAGACACCCTGTCTACTTTTAAGGCTAGGCTTAAAACTTT
>NW_015151326.1:112405-122317 GCF_000732505.1 Cyprinodon variegatus
TTCTCATAGTAGCTTCATCTGGTCTGATCCTGTTTGGCTGTGACTCCATCCTGGAGAGAAATATCAGCTGTGCTGCTGGTTTTATCTTGAGTTTTCATTGGTCTTATTTCGATTCTTGTGTTCTAGGTATTTTTGATTGTATTTGAGTTCTTGGATATTTCCTGTTTGCCCTCTTGTGTCAGTCTCATTTTCTCTCGCTCCCTTCTTGCCTCTGTTCACACCTGCTTCCAATCTGCTAATTAGCCTGGTCTTTGTTTCTCTCTCCCATATATTCTCCTCCCGTTCAGTTACTCTTTACTGGTTTTTTGTCATTACCTGGTCCCCTTCTTGTTGTGAGTATTCTTGGTTTTGAGCATTTTTGGATTTTTGCTTCTGTCAAACTTTCGTCATTAAAACATTAAAGCAACCACCTCAAGCTTTTGTCTACATCTGGGTCCTGTCAAACCTCCACCCCCAGTGTGACACAATATTAGTAGGAAGTATCCTGCTTCCTATTTTTCCAACATCAACCTAACCTTTCATCTAGTAGGACATTTTTTATCTGACCGGCCGCCAAAGGTTTTTAGACTAGAAGGACTGATCTTAAAGACAATTTAGGAAACCCAAATGTATCTGTTAGTCTCCTCATGCAATAGTTTCTTAGTGCTCTTATTATACAGTAGCAACCATGTAAAATGGTCCTTCCCAGTCAAAGCTAGCTGACTGGCAGCCCCACTTCCCTGCAACTCCCAGCAAAATCTCCTCCAACTTCAAACTCCACACTTTCACTGGATTACAGGGTCTGACCAGGAGATGATGCTTCTCCTTAGATGTTAATGTCCACAAATCATGACAGAAAAGTCTAGTACAAAGACTGATTTTAAAAAGCAATTGTAGGGGACCAGCAAAAGACCAGAGAAGGGGCCATCAAGGAAAGTGGGGACATTTTGAATGGCTACTACCGTATTTGCATGTCTCAGAGGACTTCTTTCTCTCCATTCCTTACCCACACAGGTGGCCTGGCTGTCATCCAGGTGGTATCCTACGTCACAGTGGCAGGTGTAGCCCTCCACTGTGTTGTAACAAACCCCTTGTCCACATATGTCAGGGTTGATCTGGCATTCATCCACCTCTGAGAGAAAAGAAAACGAGCAGAACAATATTGACAGCATTAAAAAACACAATGAGACCCTACAGTGTGCTGTCATAACAAACTTCCAATAACATCCAGCAAGCAGCAGTTGATGGCAGCCTCACAGTGTTGGAATGTGATGAAGACTGAGAAAACATGAAACCTGGAGAAAAAAAGGTGAGTCAGGAATGTGAGACTGACCTGCAAATTGCGTGGGTGCGATGTCCTGCCCTGCGTTGGATGGGAGGATCTTCACTGGTGCAGGAGGAGACGTCTTTTCAACAACTTCTACCAAAATAATAAAAAGAAATAAATGTTTCTACAAATAAAACATACACAAAGGATGGAATTATTGAAAAATATGTTAAGCAGTAAAACATGAGAATATGGTATTATATATATCATAAAAAGGTGTATGAAAAGGGACCTAGTATTGAACCAAGTTGTATTCATTTTCCTGAAAATGTAATTCCAAAAAGTTAAAGTTAAAAGCAAACCAGTGGAATTTGTTTTCCAAGTTTGAGGATGTGTTGCTTCCCATCCAGGAAGCTTTTTCAATTCAAAATTGAAAAAGAAGAGGCTGGTGCTATGTAAACGGGGTCTGTCTACCTTATATTCCATAAATAAGTGTACAGTTGGTGGTACTGAGTTGGAGTTAAGTTAACTAAAAAGGTGAAACACAGAACTGAGTGATAAAGTTTTGCTACATACTTGAAAACCAGCTAAACCAAAAAGGGGGAAAAAAGTAAAAGTAAAAGTAGCATCAGAAACATAGTATGTCCAGTCCTGTGCCAAAAGTATAACAGAATAAACCTGATCAAACAAAAAATAAATAAAACTGAAACAAAGACTGACCTGGTAGAATCTCCTCTGTTGTCCCAAAAGCCTCCACTGGTTTCTCTGGTGTTGGGAGGGGTTGAAAGGATGACCAATCCTGTGGCTCCGTAATCACAGTCACTGGTTTGTTTACAGGAGGGTTTGGTAAAATGGTGTAGCCCATTCCACCAGGGCAGATTTCTTTAAACTTAGCTACAAAATGACACAAACACAGATAACATATCAATGAATTTTTTTGAAGCATTAGAGTGCAGACTGAATCTAAAAGAAGAAACGAGGTATTCTAAATGCAGCAAATAAACAAATATAAATAAAATTACAGGAATGCTGGGACTCATTGTCAACAGAATATGAGAAGAAAGTATGTAAATTTACTCTAGAGATTGAACTATGAATCAATTTTTTGTAAATTTAGCTGCTTTTACCACATTTGGAGAAACATTTATCAATAAAACCTGGAAAGAAATAAGACAGACTGTTTAACTGTTTATAATGTTTACAGAGCTACTTTAAGGCCGTGAGGAAACTTCAAATATTCTACAAAAAAATCCAATTAAACTTTAGCCTACAGTCCAAATACCTAAGATTTTTTAAGTGTGATCTTCACTTTGAATATAGAAAACGTAAACCTGGATAGAGACAGTAAGTTCATTCAAATTAAAACCAAGACTATCTTCATGGCAGGACACTGTTGAAGAAAGCAAAAATTGACCCTTTGCTGAGTTCTACCAATGACCAGTCACACGTTAGCAACCATGCAATGTTTACAATACAACAAAAATACAATGTTTTAGAAATGTTTTTACCTCCATTGCTTCATTCCACATTTTTAAGAAAGATTTATTATTTCGTCTTCATATGTTTTCCTTAAAAAGAGCACTTCGCTCTCAATCTGCAGGTTTACTAGTGGTTCCTAGAATTTCTAAAGTAGAATGGGAGGCAGATCTTTTAGTTATCAGGCTCCTCTCCTGTGGAACCAACTACCAGTTTTAGTCCGTGAGGCAGACACCCTGTCTACTTTTAAGGCTAGGCTTAAAACTTTCCTTTTTGATAAAGCTTATAGTTAGAGTGGCTCAGGTTATCCTGAGCTATCTCTATAGTTATGCTGCTATAGGCTTAGACTGCTGGAGGACATAGGGACCCCTAGTTCATCATTCTGCTTCATTCTATCTCTATTCTCCCACTCTGCAGAATCTGTTCAATCTCTAACGTTCTGCTCTCTCTACTTTTTCTAATAGTAGCTTCATCTCGTCTGTTCCTGTTTGGCTGTGACTCCATCCTGGAGAGAAATATCAGCTGTGCTGCTACCAACAACATCTTTGTTTATAGATGTTGTAGATCAGGCTGTTTTTCAGTGTGGTCCTGTTTCTCTGACTGTGACTAACAGATGGCCGCTCACACTGATCCTGGTTCTGCTGGAGGTTTCTTCCTGTTAAAAGAGTTTTTTCTCTCCACTGTCGCTACAAGCATGCTTGGTGTGAGGGATTGCTGAAAAGTCAATGAGTCAATGCAATCAACTGGTTTTCCTTAGATAGAAAACTTTGAACCAATCTTACTGGATGATCTGGTTGAATTATCTCTGTAGAGTGACCTGAGATGACATGATGTGAATTAGCGCTATAGAAATAGACTGAATAATAAACTGAATTGATGTCAAACACAATGCAAGAGGGACAATCAGGAACTAGCTAGGATTGTGGGTGTCCACATGTCAGTTTGAAGAGCTTGTTTACCGTCTACATGCCCCTCATCCAATGCCAGACAACACACAGTTCACCCGTGAGTGCTCCCCAAAGACTGGCCATGGCACTACGTGTTTTGGCTTTGGGTGCAAACCAGCAGACCGTCGCACAGCATAGCTTCCTGCACGGAGTCTGGGATAGTGTCCGAGGTGTGTCAGGCGCTGTGGACGGCACTACAGCTAGAGTTTCTGCCATTAGGTACCAAACAGGAAATACGCATAGTGTAGATCGGATGCAGAACTGACCAATCAGAGGCCCGCTGTCTGCAATACTGTCTGCTGTCAACTACAATTTTGGGGAGGTGCACCAGAGTGTCTGCAAAGGGGGCGGGGCATATCTGCGTTAACTGCGACACACGCAAACAACCTGGTTTCCGAGCATAAACCAGGCTTTAGACTGCATGCACAAAGTATGGTTTTCAAAGGACCTAAAAATTACAACTTGGGTTTATTGTCCTTTTTGTCATTGGTTAGAATAGATTTTTAAAAGGATAAAGACAGTGAACAACTTTACATCATGTTTGCTACAAGCCCAACAAAACCTAATCATATCTGTGTTATGGATATGAATGTATTCATATCAATTTAGATTGTGCTAAAACCAATTTTAATGATATTTTCAGTAGCAAAGGGAGGCAGAAGTTCCAGCCATTGGTCCATGAATTTAAAGAAAATAAGTCTGGAAAATCCTTGAATATTCTTGAATTTGATGTTAACTAAAGATGGGAGCCCTGCAATGTATTTCATCTGGTTAGTTTCTTTAGCTAAAGGGAAAGTGCATAAGGGTTGATCATAATGAGTGAGATTATGTTTATTTTATTTTTGTTAACAAATTTTGTATTATTTTTATTTCTAGTTAATAAAGTTTTTATGAAAATGCATTACAGGATGTGCTCTCAGCTACAACTAGTAAACCCTTTTCAGTAATGTCTAAATTTGGTTGCTATTTGACCTCTATTAATGCCTTAAGCTCCCTTAAACATGGCCAAACCATCCACCAGGCAAGGTCAGCTTATTTTGGAGAAATGATAAATACTCAGTGAGGCTAGGAGCCTTACCTGATCCAGGATGGGGGCATTTGTCACAGTGAGGGCCCCAGGCTTTGCCCACACTGCAGCAGCAAAGCTGTTTGCTCAGCTGGGCAGATACCGGGTGTAAACATTGCCTTGCCGAGCTGACCAAGCGGAAGCAAGAACCCTTTTCTTCCTGGATGGTGGGTGTGTTGGCTGAAGACGAGTGCAGGAGGAGGACGAAGAGGGCGGAGGAAATGGTAGGCCAAAGTGTAGAAGATACATATTGAAGAGGGAGAACAAAAAGTGGAGAAATAAAGCAGTTCCCATCACCAAAGTTAATATTCCCCAGCCAGAGTCTAAGACCCAATCCCAATACAAACCCTAGCCCTACTTTTAGCCTTAACCCTAAATGTTGCACATTCTTTTGAGGGCAGTGGTGTCCCAAATCCTCTTTACATGTATGACTAGTGGACATACGGGATATGGGTATGAATCTAGCCCTTAAAAACAAGGAGTTCAGAGAAAACATGGAGGACATGGCTTCTTCGAATCGACTTACAGTTTTGTTTGCTTTTTTTACTTTTGAAAGTAAAAACAAATCCCTTAGCGTATGCCTTCTGGATTCCCCTGATTCTCTCATACAACAGATGTTAAGGGAAACGGTGTTTTGAAAATCAGAATGAGACCGCAAGCAGAGAAAGCCCCTGAAACGGAAACAGGCTGCCAACCATGCTCCCATCTGGAAATAAGGAATGACAGCAAGGGGTCAGAGGACCCCACTGGGTAAACAGGACACTAGGGCGGTTAGAGAAGGCAACAGCTTGCTGTTGACAGCACAGGAAGAGAGTGGAGAAGCACAGTATCTTATTATACCTGACAAAGGAAAAGGATAGTTAACCAAGCACAACCTAATTCCCTTTTAACAATTTCAGGATCAATGGTTGTTTTTTTCTTGTATTTTTTTTTTTTTAAAGGTTTGTCTCCTCTCTTATGGTGGCACCTTTCTTATGTATTTGCATAATTTACATTCCAGAAGGTCAACCATGCAGCAAGGGCTGTCCCAATTCCTAGGGAAGATGACCAATCCCTAACAATTCCAGGGTGTGTGGGTAGTGGGCAAAGACTAGTGATAGCAAGTAGGGCTATGGGTTGAAAGTAGGGGGTTTACTGGGACTGGGCCTAAATATGAACCCCAAAACAGACCCCAGCACATAAACAGCCATTATACCACTAGATGAATGACAACAACATTTTGGCATCTAAGCAAAGATAAATGTATGGAAACACAACAAGTTGAAAGGAAACAAGCAAATACTTCATGCACTAAACAGAAGGCTGGGCTAAGGTCAAAGCATGCAGGAGGTTCAGCCTGGATCTCTCCTCTAAAACGCATCAATATGTTTTTGTATGACCGAAAACTTCAGTTACTTCACTATCAGGTAAAAATCAACACTCAAATTATGTTTTTAATAAAAAGGTTACATTTCTTTTCAGTTATCAACGAGATTGATGTCTGAATTGAATTACTTTCTTTAAGAATTTCAATAAACTAGTTTACATACAGCCATCAAGGCGATGAATGTCAAACTCCAAACCTTCTATAACAATTTTATACTACGTAAAAAAATATATACATATATATATATAAAACACTGAGATGATTTTTTTAAAAATGTGACCTAATGGTAATGTTGGTTTTTGATAATAAGGAAGTCAAGCTCTGTTCTAGGAACTCCTCTAGAACCTTTGGAGATGATATCACAGAGAAGGATTCTTCATAAAGTGAAGATGATGAGGGATAACAGTGAACATCCTCTTCATCAGACCAACTGAGGCTTCGTTCAGCCAGCAGCCTGAAGTGACCCAGATGTGATTATTTTTCCCCAGATGCGACCTGGATCTGATCTTTTCATGACAGTCTGAACAAAACTGATTTTCTTCCAATGCGACCCAGGCCACTTGGCTCTGTGGTCCTGAATCCCATAGAAATCTGATCTTTTCAGAAACGACCTGTATCTGAATGGCCTGAACGCCATTATATTAAACAAAGGTCACTATTCTGCGTCTTGCTACGCAGAAGCAGAAGGAAAAGTTGATAACGCCCACAGCGCTCTGGCCCTATCATCCATGTTTACTTTCATAAACACAGAGTATGCTCGCTTCCTGTGACATCATTGCGTCCTCTACTGAGCAAGTGGGACACTTAAGTTTGATGAATGCAGTTCAAACAGGAAATCACAAACAAGTCCCATATATTAGTGTTGTGCCATAAACCATGATCATAATTTTGGACATTGAGAACCAATGTCCACGTTTCCTCTTAACATGATCACTGGAGATGCTGTCTTACCCATAAAACAGCTGTGAGACCTCTTCTCTGCTCTGCAACCCCCTCTCAGCCAACTGGCTCCACAGGACCCCTCCCAAAGGTGTGTTTTATGGTTTTCAACCATGTTTCCCCTTCCTCTTTGTACATAGTAGTTTAGTTTCATAGAGTTCACTAGTTTTTTAGTCAAACGTTTTTAACTGAAATATGTTTGACTTGCAGCTTAATGATTTTTGTTAATAAACAATTTTCAACAGAAGTTGTGGTGAATTTATTCCATGTATGTTCAGAATTATCTGTTTGACCATAATTTGAGCTCAAATTATTTTTCTAACACACAGCTAGTAGGGAGTGTACTCATAAACAATATATGACAGTCCAAATAATAACTGATTAAAAAAGGATATTTGCCACCCCTACCGGGGAGGGCAATAAACATCTTAAAGTATCACAACGTAATATGAATTCCCAGCTGGCTGGGAATTGAATATAACAGTTATTCACCACATTAGGAAATGTGAAAGACCTCACAGACATATTGGACTCCACAAAAAAAAACAGAATTGAACATCAAGGCCTGCAGTGTGAACGTCTTCAATCAGAAGTTTTTCCAGATCTCAACAGAAGATCTTTCCTTCCTACTACAGCTATAAAGGCCTACAAAACCTGGATAAAAACAAACCTGAGTTTCAGCAACATTTCATGATCTTCATCTGATCTGGTTGAATTGTCTGTAAAGTGCCTTGAGGTAACATGATGTAAATTGGAGCTATAGAAATAAACTGAATTGAAATTTAATTGAACATTTAGTTTTCCTTTAGGAATAAGGAAGTATTTTTGAATTTTCTATCTAAGCAACAAGCTTTTAGAAAACCACAACACAGTGGTTTCAGCACAGTCTCTATGACTTTTTGAAGTACAACGAAATTTAAAATAAAGATGTGTTGCTTTACATAGAGAAGTAACAGGCGTTTATCACTCTCACCCTACCAGCCATCCAAGTCCTCAGAAAAGCTTTAGAGGGAGCCTGTGGGCTGGTTGGTGCAAAAGTGTAACATTAATAATGACTTTTCCTCTTCCGCTTTAAATCATTCAAACAATTTAGCTGTTTTTGGTTAAAGGAAAAGTCCGGTCATGATCAGAATTCAAACTCCTGAAAGTACTTTAACAGGGTTTATACAGGAATGAGCAACTCTAATTTAATGCTTTTTGATGCTAATTTAATGCATTTTAATGCATCAACAAGTACCCATGAATCTCATATATATATATATGGAAACGGCCATAAATCTCCACAAGCTACTGTTTTGTAGCAACTGCCAAAAGACTACCAAGAAAACCTGTTTTATTGACATCCTCTTTAGCCCAGCGGCATCTAATGGATGCATAACGCAACGCCAGTCACTACTGTAGCTTCTATTCTATGCGCCTTATAGTGCGGAAAATACGGTACTCTTTGTAGCCAACACCTACAGACATTTACTCCACATTGCACTACTGACATGACTGATGAGAATTACTGACAGTTATATTATTTATGCATATTTGTCTGTAATTTGATCAACAGAGGTTTGTTGTCGTTACCTTGTGTGAACACTGTTCCAGTTTCAGTGACGGAAATATCCAAATCATAAAGTATGTAAACTAGCAAAGCTCAGTATGCGGTCCTGTGTATCAGTGATTACTGTGAATATAGAAAGGTTTGATTAAGTAAACTATTAGAGTTCCTGAGTGAAGGACTTACGTATGCAGGAGGTGAGAGTGGAGTCGGGGCTGTAGCCAGGTTTACATGTGCACATGTAACTACCCAGAGTATTCAGACACTCTCCATTAGAGCAAACACTCTGCAGCTGGCATTCATCCATATCTGTCAATCATTTAAAAAGGAAGACATAATAATTATAAAGAATGCAGTTGCATTACAAAGTGACAGATTGGATATAAATCAGCTGAATCTTTTGGTTTTCAAAAAGATGTTTTCGTTTTTAAGCTTTGTTCTTAACAACAACTTCAAATCTTATTTCCTGCTAATGGTTTATTAAGGATCCCATATTATGGAAAATTCACATTCCAAACATTTTGTAAGAGTCGTGTGTCCTGCAGCCTGTGTATGAGATTCACAAATGAAAACCATCCGTTCACCTCTATCACTGCCGGTCTCCACCTCTTAGCTAATGTGTGCTAAAAGTGCTGTTTGAAGAGAATTCCCCTGATGATGTAAAAAGGGGATATAAGCTATCCAGAGCCATCTGTAGCAGCCCATCAGTCAAGCTGCAGCCTTTGTCTAATGCAGAGGTCTTCAACAGGGGGTCCGTGACCCCTAGGGGGTCCAAGGAGGAACTGCATGGGGTCGCGAATGTTTGAAAACCGTGGATTTTGTGAACCGTTCCACCCCTGATATATATATATATATATATACACACACACACACATCTGGTCTGTTCCTGTTTGGCTGAGACTCCATCCTGGAGAGAAATATCAGCTGTGCTGCTGCCATCAACACCTTTGTAAATAAATGTTCGAGCTTGGCTTGTTTTTCAGTGTAGTCCTTTTTCTCTAACTCTGACATGGGAGCTGGCTCGGAGCTCGTCTGCCTGGCTGTATGTTTCCTGGTCGCCTTTTACAGTTGCCTTTTGTATCTCTGCTTCTGTCTCCTTGAACCCCAGTGGGCCTCAGCAGATGGCCGCTTACACTGAGTCTGGTTCTGCTGGAGGTTTCTTCCTGTTAAAAGGGAGTTTTTCCTCTCCACTGTCGCTACAAGCATGCTTAGTGGGAGGGATTGCCTTAAAGTCAATGAGTCGATGCAATCAACTGGTTTTCCTTAGATAGAAAACTTTGAATCAATTGCCCCATTTACACTACCCTTGAAAAACCGATCCAGGCC
>NW_015151326.1:124871-126482 GCF_000732505.1 Cyprinodon variegatus
TCGGCTCATGCGCTCTTGTTATCAGAGAACCGAGCCAGGAAAAAACCGAGCCGAACCCACCTCGGGAACTGGTCTGCAGTTAGCGCGGTCCGGTTATGTCTATCTCGGTTCAGTTCAGGTTGTTTCCGTTAACACACGACAAGTTATCTCAGTTACTGAGCTCGGACCGGTCTCGGCTCAGTTTTTTAAGGGTAGTGTAAACGGGGTCAATCTGACCTTATGATCTGGTGAACTGTAAAGTGCCTTGAGATGATGTGTTGTGAAATGGCACAATATAAATAAACTGAACTGAATTGAGAATTTCATGACCCACTCTGTAACACTAAAGGCAATTGTTTCATCATATATATATGCCTGTAGATGTTTTTCAAGGCTTAAATAGAGGATTAAAAAAACTTTAAGGAAGTAGAATAAGCAATCCCTAGAACAGGGAAATGGACTGCAGAGGTTGGGGTCGCTGTATTTCAATCTTTACTTAAAAAAAGACTTCTCTTTATCTAAATGATTTTATTCAAATGTACAAATAGCACTGTACCTCTCAACTACTTTAGAAATCAATAAATCTTTTTACTTTTTGATGATTCAAAAGTAAATTAACATTTCTGAATAAACAAATGCTTGAAGTAAAGACAAAATAGGGTTACATACATAACCTATATACATACGGAAGGAAAAGTACATGCGTTTATAAATGTTTATAGTTGTATTTTCTAGGTTGCGTATATTTATTTTAAATGTCGACGCTCTGTATATACTGTGTATTTTTTTTCATTTTTATTTTTTTTTTATTTTACTCTTTTTCATGTTCCTATTTTTTCCTAATGTGCAACTTGTGCAATTTTTTTAATGGTGTGTTTATAATGTAATGTAATTTCTTTATGTGAGGACCCCAGGAAGATTAGTGGCCATTTATTTGGCAGCTAATGGGGATCCTAATAAAACTGAACTAAACTAATATCCAATGCACCTTTTTCTTCCTTTGGCACATTCTTCTTCTTTGAATATTTGAGCTGATGTAACGAGTATATTTCTTCAATGTGAGATCAAAAAAGTTAATCAATCAATCAATTAATATTTGATACTATCTATAATATCTAAAAGTGCCCATTTTTATAATGTCAATTTAAAGTACAAGCCACCGTGACTCAATTCAATCAGTCATCCAGAGAATGTTACCATGTATTCTGGTCTAACCCTGATCTTACACACCATGTTTTTAGAAGTAACAGAAATAAGACTTGAAAATATCAGTATAGAATAAAATATCAAACAACATGGGATGAATTTAAACATCATATCATTTAATGATAAGGATCTGACTTCTGATCAAAAATAATGCCCAATGCCTCCCACCTGGTAAGTCGATTGCAGGCATGTGTGGAGTAAAACATCTTAAGGTATGTCTGTTCTTAGCCTCACAGGCTCTAAACGAAGGTCTTGAGAGATAAGAATGAGTTACACAGCCTCCTTCATGGGATGAAGGGGAGGACTGTTGTTTTGAGGAGATTCATCTGGCCAGTGAAAGATATATTAAAGGGGTCATACAATGATTTTATAGGGTATTTGGTGCTGGTCCCTAAGGTCTCTGAATAGGGTGTGTGACATTGGTTG
>NW_015151326.1:127036-128475 GCF_000732505.1 Cyprinodon variegatus
GACTCCCAGAGATTTGGGATGTCTGTTACCAGCCCCCCCTCCTCCAGCTGAGGACAGGCGGCTCATGGCTCTCTGCTGAGATCCGGTCCAGTCAGCGCTTCATACGCCCCCTTACCTTGACCTCAATTCGGTGCTTCGTTTGGATTCGCCCATTTGATGGTGGAAGTTTAGAATTGAGATATTTGCAGAGAAAGGAAGTGTGGATGGGGTTTGAACTTCTCTGTACGTCCATTTTACCCACTGAACTGTCATTATTCATCTAAGACAATGGAAACTGGGTTTTGCATTCTATGACCCCTTTAACCTAACAGGGAATGGCCTTGATGAACTCAAAGTGTGTGGAAGTTGTTTATGCAGGGGGACAGGTTGGTTCACCTGGGGGGATTGTGTGTGTTGGGATTTTTGTAAGGTATAAATGTATGTACTAAGGTTGCCTCAGTGAGAGCCCTATCTCTCTGTCTGAGGATGTTAAATACATTTGAACCATTTTTATTGCAAGAAATGCCTCTGTCTCAGCTTCCTAACTCCACACAAGTTTAGAAGACAAGGTTAAAAAAGAAATTGCTTGGTCATCCATTCTGGATAGCACAGATTGGTTCATAGCTGGAAAACAGATATCCCAAAGCTAAACTAGTTAAAAACATTTTTTTTTTTAAAACAGACTCTTACCTTGGCAATGCGAACTGTTGATCCTCTTATATCCTGGAGGACAGTTGATCAGAGGGATGGCTGAGGAAGCAAGGACAGAAAGCAAGGCACTGGAATAAGTGGTGCATCTCTGATATTAAAATATTCAGTTTAGTTGAAGAAAAATATGCATTTACTGCAACGGACAAAAGTTGTCTACGAAAGGCAGAGAGGTTGTTGGGCTACTGTATAAGAGCCTCGAACTCAACGCTATTTCTGACATTTTGAACCGAAAAAGCTTCCATAATGGGAAGCGAAGCATCTTCAAACTTGGAAACAAAGACCAGTTTATATCTTTTTTGGAAAGACTATGACCTGGATGACTGAGAAACTTCACCAGCAAGACATAGAAATGTTATCATGTCATGTTGAGCGTGAGATAGAACTCAACCAGGTTCTATAACTCCAAAGATAGCCATTTGAGCATTAAGGGCTGGTTATCCTCCAGCAGTAGTGTGTCACAGTGAGCTTGTCGCAGATATTTTTGATTTATGTTCAATATTGAAGTGTGGTCTGCACTATATCATTCCATGCCACAAAACAAGAGGGACAATCAGGAAGTAGCTGTCGTCTAGATATGTCTGAGGCGGTGAGGAAGTGGGGGCAAGTTTGTGCGACAATGGAGGGACCTCACTCTACTAGCTGGTCTAACTTCACGAGTCATTTTCCTCAATGGCGGTCATACAAACCATGGTCGTAGGTTTGCATAGGGACCATAGGGACATGTCCCTACCAATAATTGGATGTAAACA
>NW_015151326.1:129100-130494 GCF_000732505.1 Cyprinodon variegatus
AATGAGCCCTGAAGCTCACATTACGCATAAAAAAGAGCATGCATATTTTTTGCAAAGGACCAATGAAACTGAAGAATAGTGTCCCTACCAAAGTTGAAATCAAACCTACGCCCTTGATACAAACAAAACAAGCTGGTAAAGTACCAAACAGGAAATACGCATAGTGTAGAGAGGAAGTAGATTTGGCCAGTCTGCGGCACTGACTGTGGTCACTTACAATTTTGGAGAGGTGCACCAGAGTGTCTTTGGAAGGGGCGGGGGCACATCTGCGTTAACAGCGACACACATGCAGATTACCTGGTTTCTGAGTATAAACCAGCCTTTAGGATCAATCAGTGTTCATATGATGTCCGAAGCAGACTGGAAAATCTTTGGCTAGCATGTTGCAAATCTCTGACAGTGCAGAAACATATGAGCTAATGAGGCTGTTGATTCACCGTATCTGAAATGCGCAGGAACGATACTAGTGTACATTCTGCAAAGATTAGATTAATCTGATTAATGAAGGAATTAAAACTGACAGTGCCCATGTCTCGCACAGACCGAAGAGGAGGGCAGCCAGAGTGCAGCTTATATGGGCTGTTTGCATCGCCCATACAAGCTTACTTTCCAGAAGAATATTTGCGATTTTTCCACTATATACAGACTCAGTACCGGTAAGTGAAAATGGGGACGAGAACTGATGGCGTTAAACATATCACTGCAATGATTAACATTTAGGAGGGCCACTTATTTTACTGATCCACCTGGAAAAAGAACATCCTCCACTATACCTTTAAGCATGTAGCTAAACATTCTGTGTCTAAGACACGTGTGCTTAAACTACAGTTAGGGCAATCTGGCTGTTACCTCCTACCTGTAGAACATTAGACTCTCAAACCAAATGCATCTATGTACATTATAGATCAAAACCTTAGGCACACCTTCTCATTCAAATACCCCATTTACACTACCCTTGAAAAACCGATCAATGCCGAGACCAGTCCAAGCTCGGATCAGTTAACCAGGCCGAGCTCGGTTCTGACGAACGTTTACACTTCATGCTATCTCGGTTCCTCGACTCTTCGCCTCCTAGTGATGATCTGCGGTATTACTGCCATTATTAAAGGAGGAAATCAAGCAGTTGGTGGCGGTAATGCACCAAAAGTTGTTTGCCAACTGCCATAAAGCACAAGAAGAAGAAGACGAAGAAGGGGGGAATCAAGCAAATAAAAATGTTGTGTGGAGAAGATTTCGATTGTTGTTTATAGTTGTTGGTCTTCTACTGTTTTGTGTTGGTTGGCAAGCAACTTCCTGAGAGGCATTACCGCCAACTACTAGAATGTGTTGGGATCTGGAGGTCTGTCCACTTTCTCCACCAGAGGGCGTACGAGATCTCCTGGAGCCGGGGCTGA
>NW_015151326.1:135742-136330 GCF_000732505.1 Cyprinodon variegatus
GATGATGTTTTCAGGACCTTCTCACTTAAAAACATGTTAAAACTACTTTTTATCCTCTGACCACAGCAAATAGAGCTGCAGGCAAAGAAAGGATAGGGTAGCTCCGCCCAACGCGCATCAGACCCACTTTTCAACCGCACAGCTGGAGCAGCAAAGATCCTTCAGCGCGTCAGAACTAAACTTGTACAAGCATCGAAAATGAAGCAGCTCCTACTGAGTGCGGTCTGAGTGTAGCATGAGAGACTAAACTGCAAAATTCACAATGTGAAAGCAACAACAACTTAGTGACTAATTGTATCTTATGTTGTCATTCACTCTTAGCTTAGAAAATAAACATTATGAATTTAGTATAAGAATATCATCTTTACACAATTAAAAAGCACTACATATGAACCCCAAAGATGTCACATTATATACACCCATCGTCTACGATATGTGTGCTGAAATATAGGTCAGGTTGTGTGCAGCGTACTATGTTAGCCTACAGTGTCCCATTTAGCAGATTCCACAAACCCAAACTGAGTCAATCCTGCATTTGCTGCTGATGATGCTCATAATGATCAGTACCAGGGGGTAAATTGGCAAATT
>NW_015151326.1:138455-145885 GCF_000732505.1 Cyprinodon variegatus
CCCCCCTGGTGGAGGGAGAAGACAGCTAGCTTACCTGACCAGCTGTGGTCTCCTGGAAGCAGCGGCCCAGTGTGTTCTTGGAGGTGGCAGGCTGGTGGTACTGGAGAACCTTTTGGCCCTGCTGGTTAGGGTGGCCATGCTGCTGGATCTTCTGGCTGCTTTCAGAGTGGTGATAGTTGTAGCTGGACCCGTGCTGCCCGTTGATGGAGTAGTTGTCCAGCTTGGATACCTGGTGAATCTGAACCGAGGCTTCTGGAGGGTGTTTGATGTGAATGTTGACCGTTCCTGAGCTGAACACTGGGGGGCATAATGACCACAACATGTGACTCACACACCAACACAATTCATATGAACAAATCTCCACCTTCTAGTGTTTTCCTGGTGGATGGAAAGGGAAGTTTATTTCTATAGCACCATACAACAGAAAGACAATGCAGAGTGCTATAAATGAGTTAAACAGTAAAACAGAAGGAAAATAAAAACAGAATAAAAGCAATTAAAGATGAAAGCATGCTAAAAGCAGGTAGTAAAGCAAATCAAACAGTTGGATCACAACCTTAAACTAATGATTCCTGTTAACAGTTTCTCCAACAGTCAAAGGTAGCTCTTAACTAATGGGATTTTAAAGCCGGACATACACTGTGTGATTTTTTCAATCGTCGCACGCAGCTACAGCTCACACTGTACATCGAAACCTCAGGGTTTAAAAGTTCCCAGCTCACGATGTTTGTTCTCACACTGCGCGACCCGACGCTCTGATGCGATCTACCTGCTCACACTGTACGTCTAAAAAACCAGGTGGGACTCAGCTCCGCGGTGAGATGGAGCTTGTGTCATTTTATGCTGAAAGCCCTAAAGAGAAAAGGTGACGACGTATTTGGACAAAGACATGGCTGAGCAAACTTGGCTACTACGGTCTGTCAGTTTTACAGAAAGAATTCCATTTCACTCGCATCCCCGCCATGCTTCTGTGTTTTCCTCTGAGAGGAGGAAGAAGAAGAATCCTTGTTTGCGCACTGAGCGATTTGGCCACTCGCCCCTGGTTACCCCCTGTACACTACACGATGCACCATCAGACTGAAAGTCGGCCCAATCGAAAAATTTTTGCACGACATGAGAATCGGCCCGAAAATCGCCCAGCTTAATTGAAATTATGGGTAAATAATTGGATGAAAAGCCAGCAGAGTCCAGTCGACTCCTTGGAGGATTGGGCCTACCTCTGGAAGCAGATCCAGACTTTGCTGAGAGTAAATGAATCTAAAATCGATTAGAGGGATTAGAGGGAGACTGATTCATCACAGGTGACATTTCTGGCCCAGATTCCTGATCGGGAGATGGTGGTGGGAGGCTGATCGCCCCTCATTTCCCCCTGTACACTACATGACGCACTATCAGGCTGAAAGTCGGCCTGATCAAAAAACTCTTGCATGACTGGAAAATCAGCCTAAAAAGGGGAACAAATCGTACAGTGTATGCCCTGCTTAACAGGTTACCTCAGAGGAACATTCAGGAGCACAGCAAACAATCAGGGACATAGAAGCGCAGGAGAGAATAAGCTTTGATCAAAATGGAAAATAGGAAAAAAAAAAAAAAAACAGTTGACAAAGGATGAATTAACAAATAATATTTGAAAATTTGTGGGAGGCTTTTTTTCCCCCCTGCTGAGCTCCAGTGCTCAGCCTCGCTTTACGTCTCTTGTCCAGGTGAGCCTCCCTCAAAGCGGAATAAAAGTTTTGGATCCTGGGAAAAGACCTGCCACACATTTTTATTTAGCAACGTGAGCTGGAGCAGAAAAGTGCCACAGGTAAGATGGCCTGTTTTAGAGCACCGGACACGTGCTGCACTCCTGCTGCAGCAATAATAGAAATAAATACATTTCTGCTTTTTTTGTTTTAGGAATGATCCCTTCCAATCCAGTGTCACAGGTGGGGAAAATCTTCAACAGCACCTCCCTCATATGACTCAACATATGTTGGGTCACAGAGTTTGGTGAAACACCGACGTGCCGCCTGCTCATTACTGCACTGAACAAACTGAGATGAAAGCAGATAAGGGGATTTTCTCTTCATTTGAGCAGCTAAATAACAACGTTTGCCAATGAAATAAGATGCTTTACACATCAAATAAAAATAAATCTTATTCTTCTTATTTTAAGAAAAAAAATCCTTTATTTGATTGGCAGCAGGTTAAATTAAGAGCAAACACACTTTTTTCAAGTCATTTAGATCAGTTTTGTGTAAATTATCTAATTGGGTATAATGGCAGCCCTCTGGCTAAGTATTTATTGTCTTTAGCGTTGATTGTCTGCATCAAGGGTCTGAACTGCACATATAGTGGAACAGACAACAAAATGAATTAGGCTCAGATAAGATAATAACAAAAATAACTTAATTAAATCTTAATTAAGGCCACATTTTATCCAAACCCCTTTTAGTTCCATATATCTATATATTTCCATATGATCCAGGGTTAATTAGGGGATTGATGCAAAAAGGGAGTCAGAGTGAAGCTTTAAGAGAAATTACCCATCATTTATTTAAACAAAATTTATATCATATCCAGATTTTTCCCATTGTGGGAAAATAAAGGTATATTTCTATTCTATTTTTTTCTATTGTATTCTATATCCATCGATCAATATCCGATCGGTTTCAGCTGTTGATTGAATGAACCATACAGCCGCCATGTGAGTAAAGACTTTAGCCTCCACATAAACATTGTTTAAAAAGGTAAAAAAAAAATTGCACATATATAAATTTACTTTATATTATTTATAAACAAATAAGCAGCAAAAAGAAAAAAAAAAAACGATTAATTGATGAGTGAATCTGATCCGGCTAATTAGTCAATATCTCAGCTGATATCGGATCCATTTATCGGATCAGTGCATCTTTTAGTAAAACAATAAAAATAAAGTATGTTTGTTAATTAATTAGAATCTGAAATGGAGATTTTATTCTTGCATCTCCCACAGCTGCATAAATAAATGTTGAATCTATTCTGACAGGACCCTTTTATTAAAGCATAATTTCTTCCTTTTTCTGATGCAGAACATCTCTTTGCTCACTACATACAAAAAAATAAAACTTTAAATGTCAAAGTTTAATAATCACAGATTGGTGCAATCCCCATTACTGTTTAATTCTGTTCATTTTTTGTTATCTTTACAACTAAGTTAGTGATATTCTGTTAAAAATACCAGAAAGGCAACATGGACAAAATCACTTGGACTTTCTGCCTATATCTTCAGTTATAATCTTGAATCGATGAAGCTGTGATTACTGATGTAATGGAAATCTGTCTTTCTAAATAAAAAATTATATATATACAAAAAAAAATCACAGATTAAATAAATTATGTTTTAGGAGCAAAACTGAGTGTTTTACTCACCAGGGTTCTGTCCATGACTGTATGTTAGCGGCAGGCTATGAGTAGAGAGGATCTGAGACTGGCTGTAGGCTGCTGAGGACTGCTGATGATGCTGCTGATGATGATGCTGCTGATGATGATGCTGGGATCCACCATAAACTGGCATTTGGCAAAACTTTCCCACAAAGTTTGGAGGACACTGGCACTTGTCCCTGGCACTGCATTTACCCCCATTGATGCACGGTAGGTGACACACCACTGAGAAGATGAAAGAAAAAGTCAAAGACAGAAGCGGATCTTTATAAAGGTTCACTAAGCAAACAGTGAACAGAATACATCCATTCAGTTGTTCTTTTTGGTCTTTATTTTAGAAAACAACAAGAAGAAAGCAGAGAAATGCTGACCTCCTGCTGGCCGATCCTGGTTTACACATTTCTGATTCTTGATGTAGGCATTTCTGCATTCTGTAATACATGTTTCTAGATTCTGTTGTTCACCTACAAGTCTTAACATTTAATGAAACAATTTGAGAAGAATAAAGGTCCACCTGGCTGATGATTGGAATTGATACCAGATAAGAGAAGAGTTGGAATGCCTGGAAATTAAACATGGAATTTAAATAGTGTTAGAAGTCTGCTCACTTTGTTTAGAGTAAATTTCATGAGTTAAGGGATATTATACTTTAGCATACGTGAGGTCAGCTGATTGAGTCATCTATTTCCTGATGGAGAAAAGAAGCTCTATGTGTGGATTCTATGAAATATGATAGGAGGTCTTTTAAAGGTTGCCTGTATCCAGGACTTAAGCTGGGCATACATTGTGCAATTTTTTTCAATCGTTGCACGCAGCTAAAGCCCAAACCGTACTACAAAATCGCAAGGTTTCGTCGTGCAGTGCGAGTTCACAACTCATGATGTTTGTTCTCACTCTGTGTGACCCGATGCTCTGATGCGCTCTACCTGCTCACACTGTACGTCTAAAAACCAGGTGGGGCTCAGCTCCAGTGAAAATCCAGGTGGGGCCTGGGTGGTCCGCCGGTGCCGGGGCTGTCACTTCTGCTCTCCCCAAAGGAGAATGGAGGGAGGGGCGCGTAGCAATTGAGGGGTAGTTAGTTAGTTGGGGGTAGTGGGGGTTGCTCTGGTTGGGTGGCCTGAGTGGGGCATGTGGGCCCCGATCCCGGGGGAGCTTTTACTGGGGGTGGTCTGGTCTTGGTGTGGGTTGGGGGGCCGGGCTCGAAGCAGGAACGAGATGGGTTTCTGTGGCGGTGTCACCGCTCCCCTCCCTCCCATCTGGATTTTGGGTTCACTTATTGGGTCATCCGATAATCCCGGGACCAACACCGGTGCCGCCCGGTCCTTGGTCCTGGTATTATTGGATGTGAGTGTTATGCGTGAATGCGTGTCCACGTTTTTTGGCTCATCCCTACAGAGTCTGTGTGGTGTAAGTGGGAGCACTAGGGTGGGAAGGTGTAATTGAGACTGTTTTTTTTTTCTTTGTCAGGTTGGGGTCTGAACTGCTCCCTCTCCCTAACACATCTCAAGTCTCCGCCAAGTGCGGAGCCTATTCCCCCCGTCCTGCTCTCCCTCTGCTGGCTGGTGCCTGGGCTCGCCGGTGCACTGGTGGAGCTCGGGGTTTGGGGGTGGATGCCCGAGTGGCTACTGGCTTATTCCTGGTGGCTTCTTATTCACAATGGGGACTCGTCCCCGCGGCTCCTGGGCGCTCCGGTATTGTGGTGGTTTGGGGACTTCCTCTGGGCTGTCTCTCCTCCTCCCTTGGTGGGGGTCGGATTTCCTGGATTGGCCCCTCTTTGGCGCCTTCGCTCTTGGGGTCCCTTTGAGCGTCTGGGGCTTTCGGTCTCCCGTCGCTGGACTCAGTGCTCTGCAATACTCCCTGCATGAATTATAATAAAGCTATTCACATTCATAAATCAAGCAGAATACTATGGCGATAGCCGTAATGCTCCACTTGTGAAAGTAAAATCTGCTGGGCCCTTTTTTGGCATCAAGACAATTATTCTTATTCCCACACAGACAGGACACTGTTAAAAAAAAAAAAAAGAAAAGAATGGGACATGGACCGGTTAGTCATACGTCCCACCTGCCTAACCGTCAATCTAGGGATGTAGAAGGGAGCAATACTCTGCAGGAAACCAGATGGGTTTCAAAGCTGTGACCGCGTTACCCTAATGAGCCAGAGGACCAGGTCCCCAAGCCCCAAAACAACATAAAGTCAGATTTACAGTTTAAAGCTTATTGGTTGGTTTTAGGAACTTCAGGACCAGAAACAGTGCCTTGGAAAAGTATTCAACCCACTTGAACTTTTCCATCTCTGCCACATTACAGGCTTCAAACATAAAGATATCAAATTTTATTTTTTTAGGAAAAATCAACAAGTGGGAAACAATCATGAAGTGTGTTTCAACACCATTGGCCTGAATTTCCTCCTTAATCAGAGCTGATTGTAGATCACAGCCTGATGAAGCTACTAGAACCACATCATCCGGGAACAGTAGAGGCACATTTCTAAGGCCACCATAACAGATTCCCTCAAACACTTGGGCTGGGCCTAGAAATTCTGGCCATAACTGTTAAAAGCTGAATTTGTGACAAAGGGTGACCTTGGTGGAGTCAAAGTCTCATTGGAAATGAGCCCAACCTACTGCCAACAATGCGGACCAGGCTCTAGCACCGGTTATACAGGAAACTAAGATCCACTATTTAAGGGCCTTGTACCCAATCCCCCAACCCCAACCCCCACCCCCTTCCCCAACCACAAAGCACATATGGACTGGTTGGGCAGGCTCTAGGGGTGTCAAAAATAATCGATTCAGCGATGCATTGCAATGCGGGGCATGCACGATTCAGCATCGATGCGGCAACGTGCCATAATCGATTATGTCACTGTTTATTTTCTGGCCTCAAATGGACAAGTTGTGAAGTTTCAATTACTTCCGGGGGCATACCAACAACAATCAAGATGGCTGAGGCGGAGGGAGATGACCGCAATAGACGGGTAGGCCTAATTAAAAACGCACCAAAAGCTTGGAAAGCGGATATCTTGGCACATTTCGGATTTTACGAAGTCGATGGGATTTTGATGCATCGCAATGCATTGTAGAATCGAATTGAATCGAATCGTTACCTGGTGAATCGTAATCGAATCGATCGTGAGGGCAGTGCCAATGCACACCCCTAGCAGGCTCCCATGAAACTCTTGCCGCCTGCTGAGGGTGTAGGGCGTGTCAGGTGTTCTACGACCAGTAAAGGGTTAGGACAATGATGGAAATACAACTAGTAACAGTCTGGTGCTCAAAATCAATAAAAACAAAAGAGATCGTTTTTTAATTAATGAAAACTCAATTTAGAAGGTGTTCGACTTAAAGTTTTTAGCTTTTTCCATCACCGTGAACATCTATCAAAACAATTCCATTTAAATTCAATTCAGTTTATTTATATAGCGCCAATTCACATGTCATCTGAAGGCACTTAATAGTTCACAAAATCATAGTCAAATTCATTAAAAAGAAGTTATAAAACAGACAGTTTTAACTGACCTAGAATTGAAATGTATTTCTTCACTGGAGACTAAAGTAGAATTTAATTTTTGAATTGAATTTAAAGGTTGTGCTTTCTTTTATACCTTTATTCAAACTATTAGGATTTATATGTTGATTCTATTAGCAGGTTGTATATCTTAGACTTTCTATTACATCTGGTTAAATGCGTTTGTTCATTGTTGAGTTGTTATTTTTGGATAAAGGAATGCTGTGAACATGAAATCATGGGCCATGTTTACACTTTCATTAGTTTGAATGTTCCAGTGTTTAGAGACATGGTGAAACTCAGACCATGTGTTCTGGAAACGATAAGTCAGTTCAGAGGTGTACGAGACATCAAAGACTGTTAGGGAGTGCAAACAAATTCACCTTTTATTCCCAGTTCACCATGAGTCATTCCAGATCACTTTATTTTCTCAAGATAAAAGAATGAGTCTGTCACACTCCTACAAGCCCAGTTTGGACTTTAAATAAACTATCATTTGGTTTCACTTCTTTTTTTAAA
>NW_015151326.1:147085-148134 GCF_000732505.1 Cyprinodon variegatus
ATCTTCAAAAAATAAAAGATACATCTAGTATTCATCCTGATAGTGTTCATCAACTCATTTTTGAACCTAAAAACCAGATTTGATAAGCTGTAATCAGCATACATAAATATTGTACACTGTCTCCCTCTGCTGGCAGAATTCATTCATGCCCTCTGCCTCGATGAACACCAATGCTCATTGGTATACCAAGCACTACTCTTATCCTTCTTGGCATCCAATATTTTAGGTTTTCATACTTGATTTTGGAATTTTAGCCTTTCTTTTTGCATCTCTGAGAAAACACATGCTTTCTTCTTTTACATCCATTTTTATTCAACGTGCAAATGAACAATATTGTACCTAAAATCATGGGGTGGTGATGTGGTAAATACACAAAGAGCTTGAGAATGTGCCAAAACTATTTGAAGCCCCTTTAAAAAGCATAATAAACTAGAGCAATTCAAGTCATAATGGATAGAAAAACCCTTGGAAATTGCAAGGTTCTAGTGTAAGAAGTGACATCATAGAGAATGGACAGGGAGGTCGGGAGTGGTTGGGGGGCAGACAGGGAGGTGGGTAGTAAATAGAGGGTAGAGAGGGATGTGGGTAATGAATAGAGGGTAGACAGGGAGGTGGATAATGGATAGAGGGTAGACAGGGAGGTGGGTAATGGATAGAGGGTAGACAGGGAGGTGGGTAATGAATAGAGGGTGGACAGGGAGGTGGGTAATGGATAGGGGGTAGATGGGGAGGTGGGTAATGTATAGAGGGTAGACAGGGAGGTGAGTAATGGATAGAGGGTAGACGGGGAGGTGGGTAATGGATGGAGGGTAGACGGGGAGGTGGGTAATGAATGGAGGGTAGACGGAGGTGGGTAATGGATAGAGGGTGGACAGGGAGGTGGGTAATGGATAGAGGGTGGACAGGGAGGTGGGTAATGGATGGAGGGTAGACGGGGAGGTGGGTAATGGATGGAGAGTAGATGGGGAGGTGGGTAATGGATAGAGGGTAGACGGGGAGGTGGGTAATGGATGGAGAGTAGATGGGGAGGTGGGTAATGGATAGAGGGT